>NW_028171065.1:2500-35309 GCF_963971535.1 Notolepis coatsorum | reverse complement strand
CACACACACACACACACACACACACACACACACACACACACCACGCACACACACACACGCACACACACACACACACACACACACACAACACACGCACGCACGCATGCACGCACGCACGCACACACACACGCACACACACACATGCACACACAGTGCACAAGGTCACCTCTACCTACCGCGGTGGGTCTTTCTAGATGTCTGGGTAAAGGCACATTAGAAGTAGGATGAGAGGAAACGGAGCAGAGAGAGACGGCATGGAGCTGCCTTGTTTCTGACTGACATATGTTCACTGGGTGTGAGCGGAGAACTGGGATCAACACTCTGCACAGAAGGAGAGGTGCAGCTGCTAGATAGCTTTGCTCTGTGTGAGTGTGTGTGTGTGTGTGTGTGTGTGTATAAGAGAGGGAGAGAGTGCATGTGTGCACGCATGTGGATGCCTGCATTTGTGTATGAATGTGTTCGTGAGTGTGTGTAGATACCTGCATATGTGTATGCATATACAGTGAATGTGTGTGTTTGCATACGTGTACAGGTATGTGTGTGTATGTGTGTGGAGATACCTGCATACAGTATGTGTATCCATATACAGTGAATGTGTGTGTTTGCATATGTGTGTGTGTGTGTAAGAGAGAGAGAGAGATAGAGAGAGATCAAGAGAGAGAGCGCATGTGCGCATGTGTGTGGATGATTTGTGTACGTATGTGTTTGTGAATGTATGTGTGTAGATACCTGCATGTGGGTATGCATATACAGTGAATGTGTGTGTTTGCATACGTGTGTGTGAGTGTGTAAGAGAGAGAGAGAGTGCACGTGTGTGGATGCCTGCATTTGTGTATGTATGTGTTTGTGAGTGTATGTGTGTGTAGATACCTGCATAATGTGTATGAATATACAGTGAACGTGTGTTTGCATACGTGTGTGTGTGTGTGTGTGTGTGTGTGTGTGATTGTGTGTGTGGATGCCTGTGTGTGTATGTGAGTGTGTGTGTACATGAGTCTGTGAGTGTATGTGTGATTCTGTGTTTTATTACACATATGAGTGCATGCTTACCAACTGTTGGCCTGTTTTATTGCAACACTCACCGACATCTAAGAAGGGAGATCCCCCCTTGAACGGCCCTTCTAAGTTTTCTCTCCTCCACATTGCCTGTGGTGCATCTTTTCCTATTGCTAGGTTTTAGTGAGTTTTTCCTTACCTCCGTGTGAGACTTTATGGTGTTTTTGTTTTGTTCTTGATTTATTGTGATGTTTCTTCTTGACTTGTTTAATTAAAGAAGACGTGTCCAGCCCATGGGGACATTAACGTGTGTTGTCGGGCCTTACAAATACATTTGATTTGATTTGATTTGATTTGTGTGTGGATGCCTGTTTGTGTATGTGAGTGTGTGTACGTGAGTCTGTGAGTGTGTGTGATTGTGTGTGTGTGGATGCCTGTGTGTATACAGTATGTGAGTGTGTGTACGTGAGTCTGTGAGTGTGTGTGTGTATGTATGCCTGTGTGTATATGTGAATGTGTGTATGTGAGTCTGTGAGTGTGTGTGTGTATGCCTGTGTGCATATGTGAGTGTGTGTACGTGAGTCTGTGAGTGAGTCTGTGAGTGTGTGTGTGTATGCCTGTGTGTATATGTGAGTCTGTGTACGTGAGTCTGTGAGTGAGTGTGTGTGTGTATGCCTGTGTGTATATGTGAGTCTGTGTACGTGAGTCTGTGAGTGTGTGTGTGTATGTATGCCTGTGTGTATATGTGAGTCTGTGTACGTGAGTCTGTGAGTGTGTGTGTGGGTGTGTGGATGCCTGTGTGTGTATGTGAGTGTGTGTACGTGAGTCTGTGAGTGTGTGTGTGGGTGTGTGGATGCCTGTGTGTGTATGTGAGGGCGAGGGAGCGAGCAGCCTCACACACGGTGTGCAGGGTGGTGTTGAAGTGTCTCCAACTCAGAGGAGAAGTCGAGAGTCAAA
Source organism: Notolepis coatsorum (assembly GCF_963971535.1). NCBI lineage: Eukaryota > Metazoa > Chordata > Actinopteri > Aulopiformes > Paralepididae > Notolepis > Notolepis coatsorum. Next base: position 33,356 of record NW_028171065.1, on the reverse strand, counting down.
CTGATGAATGAAGAAGAGGAAGATGAGGTGGAAGGAGGAATCAGCAACATTTGGTTTTCCAGTATGTTAACATCTTCGGTGCATTTTTAATCACCTCTTTATCGACGCCAAACGAGTCCTCGTTTACGAAGAGGCTCCTTTCGCTTTGATGGACACATGTTTAATATTCGTACTGGTGATAACTTTTTAAAAGTCAATAGTAACACTCCGATGCCTTCTGGCACACGCACACACACTGACACAGACGAACACAATCACACATAGGCACGCGCATGCACACACACACACCGACGAACACAATCACACACAGACACGCGCATGCACACACAGACACCCAGTGGTTTATGCCACTGGCAAGAGCCTTATTCCCACCAGCTGTCTGAATGCATAAAACCCGGGCTTGTTGTTAAGTCTGGGGCTTAAAAGAGCTGCCAAAAAGAAAGCTGGGCTGGAATAACAGCATTAATTCTGTGATTTGAGCCACCACTCAGACCCGGCGTTTAAAAGTGCTTAAAACTAGCAGCTGGTGTCAACAAGGTAATAAAAGCGGGCACAGGGGATCACTCTGCCCGATTAGTGCTGGGCAGCGGGATGCCCATGTTGGTTTAAACAGTGGTGAGGCGGGCATGGATGAGACACGCTGGCACAGTGCACGCAGCCTGCCATGAGAGAGGAAGAGAGAGAGAGATAGGAAGAGAAAGGTGTGTGTGTGTGAGTGTGAGTGTGTGTTTGTTTGTATGTATGTATGTACGTATCAGTGGAGGCTGCTGACAAAATTTTTAGGTGAAGCACAAATTATTATATTATATTATATATTAAATTATATTTTTAAAACATCTCCCACTGTGTGTCAGTGGTCAGTGGACACAGATGAAAACATATTAACATTAGGTGACAGCGCACCTGACCAGATGAAAACATATTAGGTGACAGCGCACCTGACCAGATGAAATCATATTAAGTGACAGCGCACCTGACCAGATGAAATCATATTAGGTGAAGGTGACAAGGAAGCCACAGACTCATACCCCCCCGACACTCAACTAACCACCTCGGACAGTCCTTCATACCAGTGGCCATCAGGCTCCACAACAGTGGGCAGGGACTGCTGCCAGACATCGACCTAGAACTAATAGGAACCCAAGTAGGACAATAACACTACCTTATGCATACTGCACCTTATGTGGATACTGTGATACTGTGAATAATTAATAATGTATATTTCAGTTAGTTAGATAGTAAATTATAACACTATCTTATGCATACTGCACCTTATGTGACACTGTGAATAATGTGAAAATATATTTCAGTTAGTTAGATAGTAAATTATATTGATATTTGTTTACACTGCTTGTGTTGTTTTCACTACCTGTACCCCATGCTGCTATGATGCCTGCATTTCCCCAAGGGGATCAATAAAAGAATATCTTATCTTATCTTAAAAGGAAAGATGAAATTACCTACCTGGGTTCCATCCTATAGAGGCAAATCTTTCCTGTGACAAAATGAGATCCAATGTAATAAAACTAAGTCAACCAACGAACTAGATTCCTGTACCGGATCTCCTCTCTGGTAAACAAGAATACCTTGAAGACTCTAACAGGAGCACTCATTCAAGGGTACTATGACTATGCTTGCACCTCATGGTACCAAAGCACCTCAAAGGCACTAAAAACAAGATTACAAACATCACAAAACAAACTAGACTACTGCTTGACCTTACTCCTAAAACCCACCTCACCCCTGCCCACTTTGACAACCTAGGATGGCTTAGACGACAGAGTACAGCAACTTGCAATGGGCCTGGTCTACAAGATACACTACACCACTAAGATCCCATGTGCATGTCGAAATACTTCCAAAGGTCAGTGAATACCACGACCACAACACCAGAGGGAGTTCCACAAATCATGTTCAACCCAGATAAAATCATTTAAAAAGTAAAAATATTATAACTTTTCTTTTAATAAAAGAAAAACCGTCATACTTAGAAATGAGATTGCATAGGTCTATGATCGATATCGCGATTCTGTTTCGATTAATTGCCCAGCCCTACTGTGTACAGTAAGTTAGCTTAGTGATCATCATTGTGATGTAGGCTAAGCTAAAAGGTAGCTAACAAATTGGCTAGCTACTGTTAGCATACAAGCTTTTACAAATACTGTACTTACTTTTTCATCCACAACTTTTTTTCTGATCCAGATGCATAAGTCCACTTCTTCATGTTGCTCAGTTGCTGGTTTATACTTCGGTCCTAATGTTGGCGCAAAGTTTAATTTAGCCTACTGTGTTGTTACAGCTGTACAGCTTACTAAACTACTAGCTTGCTCTTTCAATGCTGCCTTGCACACAGTCAAAACAGTCCAGCTGCAGTTCCATAGGTTAGGTTTAGCTGGGGCCAATCTCAAGTTTCTCAAGTTTCTTTATTAGTTGTCATACAGAAGTACAGAATACTTTTATACAAAATGCTTCTCTCTGTTACATTTTGTATAAAAGTATTCTGTACTTCTGTATGACAACTAATAAAGAAACTTGAGAAACTTGAGATTGGCCCCAGCTAAACCTAACCTACGGAACTGCAGCTGGACTGTTTTGACTGTGTGCAATCTCTGATTGGATTTGAAGGTTGTCAATCATTCAACCCGCGTTCGTGGGTGGCTGAGGCAAATCTGCACAGGCAGTGCTTAGATGACTCAAATAGCCTATTTTGATTGGATAATAGAATGAAAAGAACTGCCTGTGCAGTGAAAGTTTCACTTAGTGATTGACTGCAGCAGCCCTGACCAAAGAGCTCAGAGCTGTCACTTTTGGCCATTTTTGAAGAAAATAAAAATTCACTGACATTTTTTTACAGAGGAAAACATTTCTAATAAAAAAGAATAATAATAATAATTAAAAAAATATATAATTATATATAAAATATGTAAATTAATAATAATTATGAATTATGAGTGAATTTGTGTTTCACGTGTTGTCATAGAGAAACCTCCACTGGTACGTATGTACGTATGTATGTGTGTGTGTATGTATGTCTGTATGTATGTATGTATGTATGTATGTATGTATGTATGTATGTATGTATGTATGTATGTATGTATGTATGTATGTATGTATGTATGTATGTGATGTATGTATGTATGTATGTATGTATGTATGTATGTATGTATGTATGTATGTATGTATGTATGTATGTATGTATGTATGTATGTATGTATGTATGTATGTATGTATGTATGTATGTATGTATGTATGTATGTATGTATGTATGTATGTATGGTTATGTATGTATATATGTCAAGTCAATCAGTCAAGTCAAGAGTTTTAATTGTCACAGCATACAGGTATACAATGAATGCGGGTGGTCTTGCCCGCAACGATGTGCAATACAGTGGTACATATAATAGAATCAAAACAGAAACAACATTGTGCAGTAACAGGTAGCAGGTAACATGGAGTGACATCTCGGTATCTGTACATAGTTATTTACAGAGCATGTGTGACATGCTAGTTAGCTTTGGTAGTGCAATACACTGTTCCTGTTATTCTAATTTAAAGTGTCCTTTCCTTTGGCCATAAGTGTGCGTGTGTGCGAATGAGTGTGTGCCCGCTCATGTATGTATGTTGTGTGTGTGTGTGTGTGTGTGTGTGTGTGTGTGTGTGTGTGTGTGCGTGTGTGCGGTCTGGGGGGGGGGGGTTGATGTGAACACCTAATTAGAGTGTGTACCTGCTTGCGTCAGAGGAAAAAACAAACACTCTGATTGATATTGGCAGCGTTCTCACCCTCTCATATTTCATCTCTGTGTTGTTTTGACAGCTCCAGCTCCTCCTGAAATGGCATGAGAGAAGCCCTGCCAATGACATCACTCTCACTGCTCTCTCTCTGTCCCTCTCTCTGTCTCTCTCTGTCTCAGGTGAGAGGTATCGTTTGCGACACCTCCAGCCAAGTCGGGAGTTGGGGAAACTTAAATTTCTCCCGGCTCCGACACCGGCGCCAGAGGTTTGATGTCCATTACCCAAAGCCTTGAAACTGGAGCTGACACTGTGGAGCTAGGAGTGAGCTGAGCACTCTGTGGCAAACATTAGCTAACCCCTATAACCTCTCCCTCGTCTCTCTGTCCCGCTCTCTCTCTCTCTCCTCTCTCTCTCTCTCTCTCTCTCTCTCTCTCTCTCTCTCTCTCTCTCTCTCCCTCATCTCTCTCTCTCTCTCTCTCTCTTTCTCTCTCATCTCTCTCTTTCTGTCTCTCTGTCTCTGTCTCTCTCCTCTCTCTCTCTCTCTCTCTCTCTCTCTCTCTCTCTCTCTCTCTCTCTCTCTCTCTCTCTCTCTCTCTCTCTCTCTCTCTCTCTCTCTCTCTCTCGTCTCATCTCTCTCTCTCTCTCTCTCTCTCTCTCCCCCTCATCTCTCTCTCTGTCTCTCTGTCTCTCTGTCTCTCTCTCTCTCTCTCTCTCTCTCTCTCTCTCTCTCTCTCTCTCTCTCTCTCTCTCTCTCTCTCTCTCTCTCTCTCTCTCTCTCTCTCTTCTGTGTCGAGGGCGTCCTCCTCAGTGAGGTTGAGATTCTCATTAAAGAGTCACACTTGCCTGGACTTGGGCCACAATGTGCATTATGATCCGTCTCCACTCCACTTAACTTGTCCTTCATGTTGTGACAGGCGCCCTGTTAATGCCTCTGACTGCACTTAAAAAAAGCCCCCGCCCCCCGCTATCCACTGAAACACCTCCATGCCTCCTGCTTTGTATTATTGCTAGTTTGTCTGAAAGTGAAAGCGCACCCTGTGAGTGCTGATGAAGGAGGCGTGTTGCATCTCAGCCATATGAACTATGATGAGTGAAACGAGGCATCAGCGTTATGATCACAGCGACCTTCTTTCTAAATTACCAACGGTTGCTTTTGGACTTACCAGGTTTCAGGATTGTGGCTTTTTTTGGTTGAAAACATGCCAGTTTCGCGCCTCCAAATTGGAACTTAGTGGTATTGTAACTTTGTTGGAATGGAATGTCTCACATAGTCTAGAGCTGTCAGTCAAAGCGGGCGGACGAGCGCAAGGTGTCCTGAAGGTTAATGGTTTGGGAGACGCTGAGCGATTTCAGCGCCATATGGATGGGTTCATCATCTACAAGCTGTTCAAGGTTGAACCCATTCCACAACACTGTAGGATTGAGATAATAGTCTTTTTTACCTCGCTGTTGTTAAAGCTACCAATCTCCTGTCGGAAGTGGTTGTGGTACTGTTGATAATGCTGTAGGGCCTCTGGCACCCTCAATAACACCAACAGAAAGATATGTACAATGATAGTTTGAGATCTGTCTCTCTCTCTGTCTAAGGTTCTTTCTTTCTTTCTTTCTTTCTTTCTTTCTTTCTTTCTTTCTTTCTTTCTTTCTTTCTTTCTTTCTTCTTTCTTCTTTCTTTCTTTCTTTCTTTCTTTCTTTCTTTCTTTCTTTCTTTCTTTCTTTCTTTCTTCCCACCTTCTCCCTCCTTCCCCCTCCCTCCTCCCTGATTCTCATTCCTCTCTTGTGTTTTCTCTCTCCTCAGCTCTGCCACACAGCCGTTGGTGAGCGGCTCACCCACAGAGCCATCTGTTTCCAGGCAGGCCGAGAGCGTCACTGAAATATGTAGGGTCTAATTAATTCAACCAAATTGTTTTAGAATAGATTAATACAATAATGGCACCGAGCGAAAGGTTATTTCAAGTACACCTCTCAGCTAATCCCATCAAAGTCTGGAGTTAGATGTATTTCACGCTCTGCACTCCAACAGCCAGTACTTCACATCAAATGCCTGTTTATCATTTAGGAAATGGATGGATGTTTACTTCCCTTTCCATTGTTTATCAAAGGGCTGGTTCCGTCTCTTATATACTCAAGAGACTTAACAGGCAACAAATAAACCCTTCGTACTTTGTATATTTGTGTATGCCCTCACTGTCCTGCCTCAGTACTACAGACTGCTGCAGCACATTCCTCTTCAACTGTTGTCAATGACCTGCCTGGGAGAGAGGGAGAGAGATAGAGAGAGAGAGAGAGAGAGAGAGAGAGAGAGAGAGAGAGAGAGAGAGAGAGAGAGAGAGAGAGAGAGAGAGAGAGAGAGAGAGAGAGAGAAAGAGAGAGAGAGAGAGAGAGAGCGAGAGAGAGAGAGAGAGAGAGAGAGAGAGAGATTGATTGATTGATTGAAAAGTTATTAACAGATTGCAGAATGGGTACAGTACAGTACAGCTCAATACATACAATTGTTAAGGGGATGCAGACCAGAGAAAGACTTCGTCTTGTTTACATCAGGGTCCCCCATTTTCAATTCATCATAACATATATGACATACATGACATACAGATAGACAGCACTGCTACATCTATACATTTATGACATATCAGATTTGCAAATACAATACTGTTTGTGATACAAAAAGTGTCCAGAAAAAGAGTGTATATACATTTGACGTAGAAACTGTACATTGGAGGAGGTTGGGTGGGTGGGGTGGGGTTGGGTGGGTGGGTGGGTGGGGGCTGTACATTGGAGGTGGGGGGGTTGGGTAGGGGGGTAGGGGGACACTGTACACTGTACATTGGAATACTGACAAAGCCATGCTTGGTAATTTACTGTACAACTGGGTTAGGACATTTGAAGGGGCCAGTTTTGAATTGCAGTCTCCCGTAGGTGTTCTTTCAGAGTGTTTTTGAAAGTGGGTAGTGATTCACATTCCTTTACAGCTTTGGGTAGGGCGTTCCACATTGATGTGGCATAATTGCGAATCGTGTTTAGTCCCTTGTTTGAGCCGAATCTGGGTTTAACATGATTTGTGGAGCTCCCTCTGGTGTTGTGATCGTGGTATTCACTGACCTTTGGGAAGTATTTTGACATGTACATGGGTACCTTGGTTGCGTAGTGTATCTTGTAGACCAGGCCCATTGCAAGTTGCTGTACTCTGTCGTCTACTCTAAGCCATCCTAGGTTGTCAAAGTGGGCAGGGGTGAGGTGGGTTCTAGGAGTCAGGTCAAGCAGTAGTCTGACTATCTTGTTTTGAGATGTTTGTAATTAGTTTTTTAGTGCCTTTGAGGTGCTTTGGTACCATGAGGTGCAAGAATAGTCGTAGTACCCTTGAATGAGTGCTCCTGCCAGAGTCTTCAGGGTATTCTTGTTTACCAGGGAGGAGATATAGAGAGAGAGAGAGAGAGAGAGAGAGAGAGAGAGAGAGAGAGAGAGAGAGAGAGAGAGAGAGAGAGAGAGAGAGAGAGAGAGAGAGAGAGAGAGGAGAGAGAGAGAGAGAGAGATATCATTCCTTGTATTGGCTGAAAGATGGAAATTAGAATTTTCAAAGCAATTCTACACACACACACACAAACACACACACACACACACACGCACACGCACACGCACACACACACGCACACACACACACACACACACACACACACACACACACAACACACACACACACACACACACACACACACACACACACACACACACACACACACACACACACACACACACACACACACACACACACACACACACATATTTAAAATATAAATATTAACCTACATGCTTATTCTTACATGAATCCAACAGATCTACACATATATCACATTCCTATGAGACGGGGGAATCTGCACCGTTCCATCAGACACTTCCCTCTAACCTCTACGGGGAGCTGCTACAGACGAGCACAAGTCACAGTGCTGTTGTTCATCCAGATTAATACCAGCTCACTGTTCGTCTCTGGAGAGGGTTCACTAACACCCCCACCACCCCCTGCTAGACAGCCGTGCTCCATAATATACAGTAGACAGCTCCTAGTTCATTAACACATATATTATGGCTGAACCGGTGCACTTGCAATTAGGTACAGTATGTGTTTAAAATGTAGCCGCGCACACACGCGAGGCACACACGCACAAACACACAAATGCGTGTACACATTACATACTGTATAGACTATATGTACTTGTGTGCACTCACACAACGTATGCATGCACGCGCACACTTATGTACACACACACAAACACACACACACACATACACACAAAATATACATGAGTAAACACACAACACACAAACACACAGCATTTTTTTAAGAGGAGGAATATGATAATGAACCTGGCTTGATAGAGTAATTAACTGGGCTAAATGGAATTCCCACGAGGCTCAGCGATGGTTAGCAGATGTTCTCTGAAATACATTAAAGACCAAACGTCTTGTGAACGGAGGGGGAGAGAAAGAGAGAGAGTGAAGGAGAAAGAGAGAGAGAGAAAGAGCAGCTATGGTATATGAAGCAATATTACAGGGGTCTTACAAATGAAGGGTAGAGTGTGTGTTGTCTGTTGTGGTGGAAGTCTTTCATTTGGCTGTGGTGTTTGTAGTGGTGGTGAATCAGCTGATAGGGTCATGTGGTTTAAAGGAATAACAGAACATGCTGCCTGTACAGAGCGCGACCCCAAGCTAGATCCTTGTTTTAAATAGAGAACTCTCTCTCTCCCACCCTTCTCTCTCGCTCCCTTTCTCTCTCTCTCTCTCCCACCCCTTTCTCTCTCTCTCCCCACCCTTTCTCTCTCCCTCCCTTTCTCTCCCACTCTCTCTCTCCCTCCCTCCATTTCTCTATCTCTCCCTCCCTTTATCTCTCTCCCTCTCTACCACCCTTTCTCTCCCCCCCCCCCCTCTCTCTCTCTCTCTCTCTCTCTCTCTCTCTCTCTCTCTCTCTCTCTCTCTCTCTCTCTCTCTCTCTCTCTCTCTCTCTCTTTCTCACTTTGGATGATCCACAACTGTAAATGAACTAAACAGAACATATGCACTACTATAACTGAGCAGTTTATTATGAGCTAAGGCTATATCAAAAGTATTAGTATTTAATGTCATTAAAATGACTTATCTAACTGTCATATGAATAACCATAATTATCAAGTACTTGAACTTTACACTAACAAAACACATGAATGATTCAACTTGTATGATGATTCACTTGAATGACTCGAAGATTAAAGGTTGTCACAATGTTGTGATCACCTGGTATCCAGTGCGCTCGATGGGTTGTATCTGCGTGGAATAGCTACGTTGCATAATAATGTTGTCATGACCAGAATAAGTATGTCATTTTGACCTGAGTCGTCCCATTGTAGTCTATGTGCGCACGTGTGTGTGTGTGTGTGTGTGTGTGTGTGTGTGTGTGTGTGTGTGTGTGTGTGTGTGTGTGTGTGTGTGTGTGTGTGTGTGTGTGTGTGTGTGTGTGTGTGTGTGGTGTGTGTGTGTGTGTGTGTGTGTGTGTGTGTGTAACTGACCAGGGGGAGTTCATGTGACACAGATTATCAAAGCTGTCTTTGATTATGATCTCTGACGCAGCAGGCTGACGACCTCTCAGGGCTCGGAGGAGGGTTTTGGCCGACATGTGGAACAACATGGTGATAAAGGTTTTCCTTGAATACTATTTTCCTTGAATGCTGTATGTTAAAAAGAAACACAGCCGTTGTTTTCATTCTCATCATCCCGCCTCAGATTATAACATCCAGTGGCCATACTGCATTGCCTTAATGGTCACGATTTGCAAATAAATGTATTGAAAGGCACGGTGGTGTAGTGGTGTAGTGGTTAACACTGTCGCCTCACAGTTAGAAGGTCCTGGGTTTGATTCCCGCTTGGGGACCAGGTTGCCGTGTTGCCAGTTACCCAGGTGGGGTATCTCCCGGGCCTTTCTGTGTGGAGTTTGCATGTTCTCCCGGTGCTCACAAGGGTTTCCCCTCCCAAACCAATGGGAAAACATGCACAACAGATCGCTAACACTGTCGCGTCCCTGACGAAGACAGACAGGAGCACTTGGATTGGTCCCCGGGCGTGGCGCACGCTGCAGCCCTTGTCTGCTCCCGGCTGCCTTTGGTGGGAAGGACGATGGGATGGGAAGTGCAGAGAACATTTCATCAGCGACTCAGTGCATGTGTGTGTTCCTGTCGGTCGCCCATTGCATGTGTGTGTGTTAAATCTGCATGACAAATAAAGACTTCTTCTTCTTCTCAGGATATCACAAGTCAGTGCACAACAACAGAGACTTCAAGCTCTGTCAATTTAGACAATAGGCTGTGTACTGTTTGTAATAAGACATTTACATTTTTACATTTTGTCATTTAGCTGTCGCTTTTATCCAAAGTGACTTAAAATTTCTGTACGACAAGTCAAGATTCAAGATTCAAGAGGTTTATTTGTCACATACATACCAGGGCATACAGTGAAATGCGGGTGGCCATGCCCGCTTTGATTGTGCAAAAATACTAAATAATAAAATAGACATAATAAACAGGTAATAAAATAGACATAAAATAGGCATGATAAAATAGACATGCTAAAATCCTGAGATAGTGCAATACAATGTTAGCTACGGATTAAGGCACTGGGTCCTATGTACACTACTATACAATATACAGTTTTTACTCTATATCCTTATGCTATACTTGCTATTTCTAAACTATACTATACAAGAACCACATCAGTTCTTTCCTTAAAGTGACCTTTATTTTCCTCGTTCCTTTAAAGTGTCCTTTCCATTTCAGATTCAGATTACTTTATTCACCATATTGCAGTACAAATGGAACGTGATTCGATGTTTACAGTGCATGCTTTTTTCCACAATTAAGAACAATACAACAGTAAATAAATAATTATAAGTAAAGTGCAAGACAGGACAGAACAGTGAGACAACAATAATACTGTAAAAAGTGCAGTGGTTGGGGACATGGATACAGTGCAGCACAAAGTTCATGTCCAGAAGTCCAGCCCTAGCAGCTCACCATAGAGGGGGGGGGGGGGGAGCACTGGGGGACACCTGACTCGTTTAGTGGTGTTTAGTAGTATTTTAGTATTTAGTATTATTTAATCAAGAAAAGAGGGCGGGTTTTTGAGATGATTAATTATACAGAAATAAAAAGCAAATAAATACAATTTGTATAAAACCTCAATAACACCAGGACCTTCCCTTGAACTCCAAATGCTCAGTTGCGTGAGTGAGTGAGTGTCTGACTGGCTGTTTCTGTGGCTTGACTGTTGCCTAGTAGAGAGCAGCAACATCAGTGACACAAGCGGAGACAGTGAAGTCACACTCCAGAGCTACAGCTAGGCTGCTAAGTCACACTGAGAACAGCCATCTGCTTCCCTGTCTGAACTCTGGAACAAAGACACTGTCAGGTTCCCCTCAAATACAGAAATACAAACAAGCAGACGCACGCACACACACACACGCGCACGCAGACACACACACACACACACACACACACACACACACACACGCACGCACGCACGCACGCACGCACGCACAGACATTTCGTGCCTGTTTCCTACTGTTCTGGAAGTTATTGAGTTTTTTCCATTCTGACATCAGCAGCTCATCTAAGTGATATAATACAGATATAATTTGGATATTTCCTGTTGAAATAATTCACTGCATGTGTGTGCGTATATGTGTCTGTGTGTGTGTGTGTGTTTATGCCTGCACAGAACACCTGTTGATATAAGAGTATTAGTGGATTTATCCTAGTGGTGTCCATGTGGTCAGTAGGTGTAAAGCAGCTGCAGGAAGTGGAGTGTTAAGGACTTCCTACTTCCTCCCCCACTCTCCCTCCTACTCACTGGCTTACAGCCGGCCATGTGGCCCTGGACTAGCTCCATTAATAATGGACTGGCACTGGACCCACACCTAATACACGCTCTATACACACACACACACACACGCACACACACACACACACACACACACACACACACACACACATACACACATACACACACACACACACACACACACACACACACACACACACACACACACACACACACACACACACACACACACACACACACACACACACACACACACACACACACACACACACACACATGCACACAGACACACACACACGCACACACACACACACACACACACACACACACACACACACACACACACACACACACACACACACACACACACACTGGAGATACATACATCATAAAATATATCTACAAACTGTGTGGAACTCTTTTGAGCAGTTTGAGCATCAGCTATGAGTAATAGTACTAATTTGATGTGGTGGATGCTACGGAAATGCTAATGTTAATCAATGATGGACAGGCTTGAACTTCCAATGACCTCACACCATGATGTATCGATCAATCAGTGTTCCATTAACACCCCCCCTCTCTCTCCCTGTCTCTCTCTCTTTCTCTCTCTGTCTCTAATCTAATCTCTATTTTCTCTCTCCTCCAACAGACTCCCGCTAGACACACCCGCAGTAACACACATGTGAAAAGCAGAAAGGAAACCTTTTAGCAAGCGTTATTTTGACATACATAATGGGTTCCAGAGGAGCACTTCTCGCAGCTTCTGCCAAACGGGTCCGTTTACATTATGTGTGAAGAATGCTAGAAGCTTGAACCTCCCTGCCCTAACACGAGAGGACAACTGATCAAGCCGTAATAACACTTTGGTCTCATTCTGCTGCTCCGCGCCGAAGCAGAGGGTGAAATATTAGCCACGGTGAACGTCCATGCCGTGACATGACGATGATATACGCTGACACTTTTGACATATTGCTATCTGTAACACCTACGATGAAAACCAGAACACAAGTGAGTTACAGTTGTGGCCGTATCTATCATAAACAGTATAGTGTAAGCGCCACTGTCGATAAAACATAACAGTCGTGCGGACGTGCAGGATCATACCACAAGGCTTCCTCTCAACTGATATGGAAGTCTCTCTCTCTCTCTCTCTCTCTCTCTCTCTCTCTCTCTCTCTCTCTCTCTCTCTCTCTCTCTCTCTCTCTCTGGGTAACTTGTAATAGCTTGTTGTACTTCATGATAACGTGGCATGACACATAGTTAAGTTCTAAAGCACAACTTTGAATGGGATTTTCACTCTCTCTCTATATATTATTTTCTTTATTTTCTATTATCATTATAATATTTTTTTGTATTCACAATCAAGATGAAATGTAATCAAAGAATAGTACATTTCAGTATATTTCACTGTGTCTGTACAATTCATTCAGCTATTTCAACCCATCCTCATGAAACGCAGAGAGGTTCCTGGGCCCTCATTTATCAATGCTGCGTACACACAGATATGTGCGTAAAACCGTGCGTACGATCATTTCTAAGCAAAGTGTGGGATTTATCAATATGAACGTGTGCTTGAGATTGTGCGTACATCTACACACAGCTCCGACCAGGCATACATGGCACCAATCGGTAGAATAGGAAAACTGCAACAGACGGAATAAGCTTTCATGCATTCGAGTTTCAAGACTGACGTGTTCGGTATGACTCATAATTAATTATAGTAACCTCTTAAGCCCGATGGGACCGGTACCGGTCCAAAAATGACGTCGACTGTCTGACATAATTATCGTTTTTTTTTCAAACATATTCAAGAATAAACATCATAACCATGTCACAAGAGCAGTTATAATGTATATTATCATCAATACGTTAGTTTACCAATAGGTTAAAGTGTTATTAGATAGATTTTAGTTTGAGTTTTTCTGTTGTTTTGATCGCGAAAGTCTGCCATTTTGAAAAATTTTGCCTACCGTCTGTAATTGTAGTTTTTTTACACTTCCCAGAGTGTATAGGTGTGCAGGTGTGCAGTGTGCAGTAGAGAAGACCAAGGAGAAATATGCGAGTGGTTTCAAGTTCAAGTTCAAGTTTCTTTATTAGTTGTCATACAGAAGTACAGAATACTTTTATATAAAATGCTTCTTTCTGTTTTGCTCCAGAGATTGTGCTAGATAAAATAGATAAGTATAAAATAAGTATAGTAAGTATAAAATAAGTATAAAATAGAAGTCAAGTACGTAGACAAAAGTGTTCAGTATATACATATATACAATGTACAATGCAGAGTAGAAGTAACTGAGTTACAATACAATATACTATATACTATACAGTACAACAAGCAGAAATAAGATGAGGTACAATTTAGGTACAATTTACAGTAAGGTGTAATAAGGTATGGGTTGTAGTGCAAATTCTTTACCAATAAATATAAAGTGTGTTTAGGTGTTCTAAAGTGGGTAAAGTGGGTGCTGCAGTGAGTTGTTTGTTTAAAGTGAGCGTGTGCGTGTGGATGTGTGTGCTGTGAGTGCATTTGATGGTTGTTACATAGTGTTATTGTCATTTAGCATTCTGATGGCCTGAGGATAGAAGCTTCTTCTGAGTCTCTCTGTGCTTGCCATGAGACTCCGGTATCGCTTGCCTGACCGCAGCAGTTCAAAGAGGCAGTTGTTTGGGTGGCTGGAGTCTTTGATAATTCTCTTAGCCTTACCCATGCACCGCGTGTTGTAAATGTCTTGGAGAGTGAGAAGCCCCCCTCCAATTGTGCGTTCGGCTGAACGGGCCACTCTCTGTAGTCTGCTACGGTCTTGTGCGGTGCTATTCCCAAACCAGGAGGTAATATTGCCAGTCAGGATGCTCTCTATTGTGCATGAGTAGAAGTTCTTAAGGATCTTCTGACTGACTTGGAACTTCCTTAGGCGCCTGAGGAAGTAGAGGCGTTGCCGTGCCTTCTTCACAACACTGTCAATGTGTGTGGTCCATGTCAAGTCCTCGGATATGTGGACTCCGAGGTACTTGAAACTGTTCACTCTCTCAACCGGTGCCCCGTCGATGCTGAGGGGGCTGTAGTCCCTGACCCCCGACCTCCTGAAGTCCACAATCATCTCTTTTGTTTTGCTGACGTTCAGGGAGAGGCAGTTCTCCTGACACCACTGCGACAGATTCTTTACCTCTTCCAGGTAGGCCCTCTCGTCGTTGGCAGAGATCAGGCCCACCACTACTGTGTCGTCAGCAAATTTGATGATTGTGTTGTTGTTCCACTGTGCCACACAGTCGTGTGTGTACAGCGAGTAGAGGAGGGGACTCAGAACACAGCCCTGGGGGGCCCCTATGTTGAGCGCGATGGATGAGGAGGTGCAGTTGCCTGCTCTCACCACCTGGGGTCTACCCATCAGGAAGTCCAAGACCCACTGGCAGAGGTCATAGTTCAAGCCCAGGTCCCTGAGCTTGGCTATGAGTTTGGAGGGGACTATGGTATTGAATGCTGAGCTGTAGTCGATGAACAGCATTCTCACATAGTTCCCCTGCCTCTTGTCCAGGTGTGATGCTGCTGTGTGCAGCACATGGGCTATGGCGTCCTCCATGGATCTGTTGGGGCGATATGCAAATTGCAGGGGGTCCAGGTTGATGGGGAGGGAGGAACAGATGTAGCCCTTCACTAGCTTCTCAAAGCACTTCATGGCTATGGAGGTGAGAGCTACAGGGCGGTAGTCGTTGAGGCAAGCGGGCGTAGATTTTTTGGGTACAGGGATAATGGTGGACTTCTTCAGACAGGTGGGGATGACAGCCTGTTCTAAGGACAGGTTAAATATGTCAGTGAATACCGGGGCCAGTTGGTCGGCACAGACTTTTAGGTTTAACATCAACAGCTGTGTCAAACAAGGATGCAACATGTCAGGTTTTTTATTTTTTATTTTATTTTTTTTATTGGTCTTTTCCCCCCTCCATTTTCCTCCGATTTTCTCCCATCCCAATGTTAGTCGTTATGCCAATTCCCAATCCCCTTCCTGGTCGCTGCGGACTTACCCCCCACAGTCGGTCTGGGAGAGTGGAGGCTACCACGTGCTTCCTCCGACACACGTCCAGCCAATCAACCGCTTCTTTTCACCTGGCAGCGCGGATTCTCATTGAGAGGGCGTAGCGTGTGGAAGGATCACACTATCCCACTCAGGTCCTATCCGCGCTTAGCAGGCGCCCCGACCGAACTGTAGGAGTCGCTGTTTACAACGACCCGGACCCACCCCGCCATCTTCTCCCACCCTCTAATACTGCCAATTGTATTAGTGTGAACGGCCAGCCAAGCTGGTGACAACCCCGGAGCTGTGAGCTGGATTCGAACAGGCGAATCCAGCCGCTCCGGGGTTTGGTGATGAACGCAATCTCCGTTACGCCACCTGACCGCTCCAGGTTTTTTATTCTTAACACTTTGAGTGCCAACGACGAGATATCTCGTTTGTTCATGTCGACCGTTCAGTGCCAACGACGAGAGATCTCTTTTTTTAAAAGAAATTGCGATTTGAATTCATATTTCATCAATCTAGCCTCACGTTACCACTGCAAACTCTCTCTGAGCTCCATTATGAAAATACCGCCCCCTATCGTCTCTCCCTGTGGTACTGCACCCCTTTGGAATGGATTGAATGAAACGCATGAAAAAAAAATCCTGCTTCCTCATTTTACTTCTCAGGCAAGTCACCTGAGACGATCGGATTCATTCTGGAGCCTCAGAACAGCGTGGAATCGGTGTTTCGACCACCCAGCGTTGGATCAATAAACACGATCGATATTTGGAATGGCGATCAGGAATAATCTTTTTGGAGAACATCTGAAGTGAGGTAAGGAATCTATTTTACCAGTCTTAGGATAATCAGAGCTTTTTTCACAGAGATATCAACGTGTGCCCTATCTGTGTGTGTGCGTGTGTGTGTGTGCTGATCAGGAAATGAGATAATCGACTTTTCAGCCCGCTTCTATAGCGTGTATAAGTACACATATACTATCGATAATCGAGCGTTTATTTGAAAACTATTCATAAATAGGCCGAAAATTTTCAACGTTTTTTGTGTATTCCAGAATATTCCAGTAAAGGGCGTTTATCACAGAATCTTTATATTTTCCTGAAACTTTCAAAAAACGTGAGTTTTTCAAAATGGTATCAAACGGAAATTAACCGATTAAAAAACATCATTGATAAGCGACGGCCAGATTATACACATAGCCATAATTTAAGATGTAGTTTATGCGTTCGCAAATATGAGAGCTCTATCATTGAAGTGGACGCTGGCACGCAACGGGGTTCTGGGGCACCCGACCTCCGGCACGGAAAGTGTTAATGATCATGGATTGGATAAACAGTTGGACAAGGCGAGAATGGAATCAGATGGAAGTTGACATCAAAACTCGACGATCTGGATTTTGCAGATAATAATAATAATAATAATAATAATAATAATAATAATAATAATAATAATAATAATAATAATAATAATAATAATAATAATAATAATAATAATAATAATAATAATAATAATAATAATAATAAAATAATAATAATAATGCAGGACCTGTTCAGAGGTCTTTAATTGGCATGCAATTATCCTTTTAGAGGTTGGCACACACACACCAGAACACACACGCATGCATTGTCTTTGTAGGATCGCCGATGCGATTCGTCTCTGCGCTTAACCCATCCCGTCGTCCTTCCCCCCAAGGGTCAAGGACGCCACAGCGTTAGCAATCTGTTGTTGTGCATGTTTTTCCATTGGGTTTATCTTATCGGGGGGGAAACCCTTGCGAGCACGGGGAGAACATGCAAACTCCACACAGAAAGGCCTGGGAGATACCCCACCTGGGTACCCGGCATCATGGAAACCTGGTCCCCAAGCGGGAATCGAACCCTGGACTTTCTTGCTGTGAGGCGACAGTGTTATCCACTACACCACCGTGCTGCTCCAGATGATGTAGCATTACTCTCCTCTACCAAACACCAAATCCAGGAAAAAACGACAAGAATGGAGAGAGAAGCCAGACGAGTGGGACTCAAGATTAACACCGGAAAGACAAAAACCATGAGAATTAATGCAAGAAACCATGACAAAATCAACATCAACGACCAAGAGATTGAGGATGTAGACCAATTCACATACTTGGGAGCCACCGTCTGTAAAGAGGGAGGAGGTATCAAAGACCTAAAGAACAGACTCTCCAAAACAAGAGGTGCATTCATCAAACTCAAAAAGATCTGGTACTCCAACAGCATCTCAAGAAGAACAAAGCTGAGATTGTACAAACCACTGGTGGTGCCAGTCCTACTGTATGGATGTGAAACATGGAAGATGAACAAGGGAGACAACAAATCAGTCGACGTGTTCCATAACAGATGCCTCAGAAGAATCCTCAGAATCCAGTGGCAAGACCGCATCAGCACCGTAGAGCTACTAGAAAGAGCCAACATGAAGCCGTTGAGCAAGGAAGTGAAGTGGCGAAGATGGAAGATGATAGGACACATACTGAGGCCAGTGGCGAATCCTCATGGAAACCAACGGAAGCCAGGCCTCCCCATTATGAAAATTATTCATATTTCATATATATGAAATATGAAGAATTTTTTTTTATAAAAATATATATATATATTTTTTTATATAGTTTACAATAATAATAACAAATCATTATGTTTCATCTGTGTTATAATTTTTTTTTTTAAATGTCTCCCTCTTCTCCTTCTCACTCTCTCTAACACACTGTCAGACTCACTGTGCTCACTGCAGGAGAGGAGAGGAGGCAGAGGGGAGGGGTGTCTTTCTCCAGCTTCCAGCATGTGATTCATGTATGTGGAGTCCAAAACCAATAATAGCCAATAAGATTCGAGCTTACTAAAGCCCTGCCCACACCTTAAAACGGGGCTGTCAGCTAACTAAGTACTCTGGCCTCTCCACATTTGACGCCCTGGAGGCGGGGCAGGTCCAGAACGTTTCCACCGATGGACCAATCAAATCACATTAAAAGCTAAACGTGACGACGTCATCGCCTCGGTGAAACTGGTTGGGGAAAATATACATGCCTCGCGGCCATGTTCGAATCAAAACAACAATATACGAGGGAACCCCGGAGATAGCTAGCTAATGTTATGTGAGTCTTAATGTCTAAACAAACAGCATTGTTTGATTGATTGAAATTCGGATTCCTCTCTCGGATTAATTCATTGAGGAGACCTGAAATTCGCTCAGCTGCAGAAGAGTTTAGGAGAATACCCGAATACCCACAGGACTTGGAGAACTTTGTGATTGTGGACGTTGCTTGACTTTACTTTCCAGCGTCAGCTGCAACAATGGTGACTGTCTGTGAGTACCTAATAACCTAATAACTTTTCATAAGTGATGCCGCTGTGTGTGTGTGTGTGTGTGTGTGTGGGGAGCCATACTGTATATTCTGCCGTGTCATATCATACTGTGTTATCCGCGGCGCCGACTCATCGAGTCATACTGTACTGCCACAAGCTACTGTATACATGTATGTTCTGCCATGTCAGCAATATCTTGCAAGACGCTGAGAAACGCTCCGACGGCGATATCAGGCCATATCTCTATCTATCTCCCTCTCTCTCTCTCTCTCTCTCTCTCTCTCTCTCTCTCTCTCTCTCTCTCTCTCTCTCTCTCTCTCTCTCTCTCTCTCTCTCTCTCTCTCTCTCTCTCTCTCTCTCTCTCTCTCTCTCTCTCTCTCTCTCTCTCTCTCTCTCTCTCTCTCTCTCTCTGATTCATAATCAAACCAGACCTCCTGCAGGCAACCACTGTGTGTGTGTGTGTGTGTGTATATATTTGTGTTGTGTGTGTGTAATATTCAGAAAGAGAGGGAGAGAGAGAGCGAGGGAGGGAGAAATATATTATATATATTATTTGGCTTAAATATGAAAACAATTCTACAGTACCCTCCCCATCATATGTATATACTCTGTCAGGATCTATGGGTAACAGTACTGTATATTTGAATATCGTATATGTCACAAATGTAACAGTACTAAATACCTGATTGATTGATTGATTGAAAAGTTTATTAACAGATTGCAGAATGGGTACAGTACAGTACAGCTCAATACATACAATTGTTAAGGGGATGCAGACCAGAGAAAGACTTTCATCTTGTTTACATCAGGGTCCCCCATCAGGGTCCCCCCTGTATGTCATGTATGTCCCTATGCCATACATGTCATGTATGTTGTGTATGTCCCTATGCCATAAATGTCATGATGTCTTGTATGTCATAAATGTCACTATGAATTGAAAATGGGGGACCCTGATGTAAACAAGACAAACGTCTTTCTCTGGTCTGCATCCCCTTATAAAATTGTGTGCATTGAGCCGTACTGTATTGTACCCATTCTGCAATCTGTTAAATAAATAAAAAATAAAGTTTGACTGGCCGCCGAGCCATACTGTAGTGTACATGGTGACTGCTTGACTTAAATAAAAATAAAAAATAAATTAATAAAAGAATTTAATACATTTTTTTTTAATAATTTTTTTTGGCATCCCCTGTTATTTTACCCACTCGACGCCACTGACTGAGGCAAGTCCACAACAACGACTGCAACATAGCAATACTTTGGGCACCAGAAGCGAAAAGAAGAAAAGGAAGACCAAAGACTACCTGGAGACGCAAAGAAAGAAAGAAAAGAGGCAGGGTGGAGCTCATGGCCTGAAGCAAGAACAACAGCAGCTGACCGGGAGAAGTGGAAACGCTCTGTGAAGGCCTTATGTGCCACTAGGCACGAAGTGGATAGGTAACAGGTACACTGTAAACCCGAATAAGTTTCCAGAACTTAAAAAAATTGAGGCCATCCCATGCCTCAATTTTTTTAAGTTGATAAACTCAAATGTTTTCAGTTGGCTAAGACTTACAATTCTCAGTTAAGGCAACTCAAATATGGTCTGTTACTGTGACTTAAGGTTCTCAGTTAAGTCAAATCAAATATGGTCAGTTACTCTGACTTACAGTTCTCAAGTGGAGTCAACTCAAATATGTTCAGTTACTGTGACTTACAGTTCTCAGTTAAGGCAATTCAAATATATTCAGTTACTGTGACTTAAGGTTCTCAAGTGGTGTCAACTCAAATATGTTCAGTTACTGTGACTTACAGTTCTCAGTTAAGGCAATTCAAATATATTCAGTTACTGTGACTTAAGGTTCTCAAGTGGTGTCAACTCAAATATGCGCAGTTACTGTGACTTACAGTTCTCAGTTAAGGCAATTCAAATATATTCAGTTACTGTGACTTAGGGTTCTCAAGTGGTGTCAACTCAAATATGTTCAGTTACTGTGACTTACAGTTCTCAGTTAAGGCAATTCAAATATATTCAGTTACTGTGACTTAAGGTTCTCAAGTGGTGTCAACTCAAATATGTTCAGTTACTGTGACTTACAGTTCTCAGTTAAGGCAGTTCAAATATGTTCAGTTACTGTGACTTAAGGTTCTCAAGTGGTGTCAACTCAAATATGTTCAGTTACTGTGACTTACAGTTCTCAGTTAAGGCAATGCAAATATATTCAGTTACTGTGACTTAAGGTTCTCAAGTAGTGTCAACTCAAATATGTTCAGTTACTGTGACTCACAGTTCTCAGTTAAGGCAGTTCAAATATGTTCAGTTACTGTGACTTAAGGTTCTCAAGTGGTGTCAACTCAAATATGTTCAGTTACTGTGACTCACAGTTCTCAGTTAAGGCAGTTCAAATATGTTCAGTTACTGTGACTTAAGGTTCTCAAGTGGAGGCAACTCAAATATGTTTAGTTACTGTGACTTAAGGTTCAACCTTAAATCCATGTGATTAAGTTAACAGAACTCAACGACATTGAGGCCATCCCATGCCTCATTTCTTTTAAGTTAAAGGTGTCATGCAGTGCTATTCCTAGCACTATTTGGGCAACTTTACACACTTCCTGTGAGTCTATGTAACACATGTGTAATTTTTATTCCAAAAATAATCATTGTTTTATATTTCTAATCTTGTACTCAAAACCAGCATTTTTCAGCCTCATGAAATCAGGCTATTATTGGCTTGGCTCCACCCAAACTTTGAGTGACAGCCACCCACCAAATAGCTCCGCCCATCTCCCCGTCATTCCATCCAGGTAGAGGTCTGAGGTCTTAGGTTTCAGGTTTTTATTTCGACACGCAAAAACATATACCGATTTTACTAACTAATACAACATGGATGTACATTATGTTTGGGATCCAGAGAGCGACCCACAGTTTGATCCCGAAGAAGAAGAAGAAGGCGATTTGCTACAGCGAGGCTTACATTACATCGTTTCCGATTGGTAAGTTGATTAATTGCACTATTAGTTACTTACTATTACTATTAGTTACTTACTGTTATATAATAGTTGTGTACTTCTGTCGCGCGCGGCCCGTCGAAAACACACACTCAGTAACGTTAGATTGTACTGACACTAACCCCAAAACAACAGCGATCGAGGCTTACGTTACATTGTTTCCGATTGGTAAGTTGATTAATTGCACTATTAGTTACTTACTGTTATATAATAGTTGTGTACTTCTGTCGCGCGCGGCCCGTCGAAAACATTGGCGACCAGTCTTGCGCCGATTTATAGGCCAGAGGACAGAGGTTTGTTTACAAACCGATGTACTTTCTAAGAGCTATATATATAATTTATAGTATTGCTATCTGTCCATTCTCATTGTCACTTGAGTGCATAAACCGTGCCTTCATAATGGCTTAAAGAAAATAAAAATCCATCGGTTGGTTGTCATTTTATAGCGTCGTGAATATATGGTTTATCGCACTTTTCGTCTCGTCTTTTTTCCCGGGAGCTAGATAATAGGCTAAACGTTGGCGCCGTTATATCAAACGCCATTTCTGCTGTATATATACAAATGAAATAAAACAAACTGCGTAGCATCCGGACTATTACAGAGCATCTATGGATGAAATGGGGGCGGCGGGGAACGCCGATTAGTATTATTGATTAGCAATACAGTGTGCGTTCAGGTAGCCAATGTCAGTGATCGATCACGTTAGGTTTTAAAACAATGTCCAATCCAGCTGTAATTTGGGGGAATAGTATCCTACCGTCAGGCCATGTGATCGCCGGCAGCATTTCGTCATTAGTCATCGGAAAATCGGTAGCTCTACAACCAGGAACATTACATCTGCGGGGTTTGCTGCTCATCGTGAAATTGAGGCGAGTGACGGCAATTTCTGTTTCCAGGTTGTATCGGCTCCAGGTACCAAGAATGGAGGCGGGCATTAGGTAAAACCACACAGCCAATCACATCACCTTGCGCTATAAACAGCGCCCGGTGACGTTGCCCAGCTCGTCAAATCAACATGACCTGATTTACTAGAGGCAAACAGGGGATGGGCTGTAGCTGAGGAATTCGTCAATATAGTATTTAGGCCCAAAAACACATTGATACGAACTCCTATTACTATAATACAATGCTAGAGACTGAAAAATGACATTTATAACGCATAGCCCCTTTAATCAACTCAAATTTTTAAGTTAATCAACTCAAATATTTGCAGTTACTATAACTTAAGGTTCAGTTTTAAAATCCATGTGAAAAAGTTAACAGAAAAATAACTACACAAGCACATTATATCAACTTCAAACAACTCTTTTATTTTTTTCTATTCAAAGAGTATAAAAGAGTATACATATATAATCTGTATGTTAGCAATGTACAATAACACTGTAAACACCGTACACTGTTTTTGGACTATATATGTTAACAATACCGACCAGGTATTAGTGCCTTGCAAAGTGCAGATATGAAGTTTTCCCCTTTTTTTTTATGCATTTAGGAGGTTTTGTTCTTCATCGAAACTATTTATCTTACAAAAACATTGTGTTACAACTTCAAACTCTTTATATTTATTTCTATTCAAAGAGTATACATCTATTTATCTTACAAAAACATTGTGTTGCCCTCTACAACATTATGGCAATGTTAAAATTGAAAATATATATATATAGAAAATATATATAGAAAATAAATACATGCATGTTATAACATGTACATACAATGTAATGTATATTACACATTTAATCCCTCTGGTCACAATAGTGTAATAATGTTTGTTATAAGGCTCTGAAAATGTTACTGAATGATGTATCAATGTATTTCCAGCAAATGTTGAAATAATAAAGGGTCTCAATATGTGCAGTGCACATGACCAGAGCCGTTTACATCCTGGCTGAATTACTCAAATTTGTATAGTGTGGTCATAGAATGAGCAAACATGTTGACGGCAACTATTGTGACCGTTGGGATAACACAGTGTATCTATGTACAGTACAGAATAAAATGTATAGATTATCTGAAAATTGTCAATCCGCTTGGCACATGTAAAATTCACAAACGTTGTGCTGTATATTGGGTCCTGCCAATGTGGAACCAAAATACCAACCCACATTACATGCTATACAGCTGGCAATACTGTTAATAGTGCACATACCTACATATGGAAATGCAGCTGCATGTATTTGCTCCATGATGTATCATGGAACAAGATGGTGTTTTCATTGAAAGAGTTAGTCAGAATGTCAGAGGCACCATCCGTCATTTAGAGCAGGCTATGTTTGCAGAATGATAACTAGAACACTACAGTACTCTGTACTAAGAACACTATACAGTACACTAACTATACTGCCCTGTCAAGGCAGACCGCAGTAACTTTCAAACAGTGAAACTGAGAAAAATGGCTTTAAAGTTTTTTGACTTGCCATCCAAAATGTGTTATAGGTAGATAGATGATAGTACCCAGATTTAACATGTATTAATGAAGTAATCTTTAGGCATACAAAAATATGACGTAGTTATTTTAATTAACCCCAAAAAAGCAGATACTGCACTCTGCTGCACGATTTCCTTAAATAATTATACAGGTAATGTACAGGCAAAGTGCAGTAACTTCAAATGCAATGTTGTTTTCCCTCCAGCTTTCATAACTTCACCTAGCCATTTTATTTGGATCATCATCATTCCAATATATTCAGGTATTAAATTTCATTTTCAAAATGGCTAGGTTAAGTTATGAAAGCTGGAGGGAAAACAACATTGTATTTGAAGTTACTGCACTTTGCCTGTACATTACCTGTATAATTATTTAAGGAAATCGTGCAGCAGAGTGCAATATCTGCTTTTTTGGGGTTAATTAAAATAATTATGTCATATTTTTGTATGCCTAAAGATTACTTCATTAATACATGTTAAATCTGGGTACTATCATCTATTTACCTATAACACATTTTGGATGGCAAGTCAAAACACTTTAAAGCCATTTTTCACTGTTTGGAAGTTACTGCGGTCTGCCTGGGTTTTGAGTGTGATTTTGTAGTTACTGCAGTTTTTAAAACCCCATATCTCCAAAACTGAGCGACATTAACATCTGAAACTTGGTCACAAGATAAAACATTTATTGACAAGGTCAATTTCACTCATAACTAAATTTTTACTTTTTTCAAGTTACTGCGGTTAGCCCTTGACAGGGCAGTATACTACTGCCTACAAGGTCTCAAGGATACAGTCCCACTCTCAGCATACAAGATCGATGGTCTGCTGCTGCTGACTCCCAAGCGATTCATTCAAGTGAAACGGAACTGAGTCCAGCTAATGGTGAATAGTTATTTTATTAATCAATTATTGTGTCTTTATTCACTCTAGTTGTGTAATTGACCAGTTCATATTCTGTATAAGTTCATATTCTGTATATGTTAATAATAACGCTTCTGTGTTGCGTTTATGGCTCCTGGTATATCGCCTTGTACTCTGTACTGAGAACACTAACTCTACCACTGCCTACAAGCAATGGAAGCAGTCAGAGCAGAGTGGCATTTATGCCCATTGCCTCCTATTGTTCCTCGAGAAACAAACGTTTGGGACTTGGATGTTGCCTTTGAGATTCTGATAAACTCTTTCAACTCTAAAACTTACTTGGATGAAATTACAATAATGCCAGCTATAGACGGTTAAGAAAATTCGAACTGTAAAACTCTCAAATGTAAACATATTACATAAAAAATAAAGAACAAGGTACATTGAGTAGTTTGGACCTATTGGCTGAACATCTGCAAAGTAGTACAGCAACTTTTGAAGGTATTATTTTGACATGACAAGACATTTCAGATGAGTTTCTATAGACACACTTTTGAGGTGTTGGTAAGTGCTTTGGGGTAGTGCATAGATTAGTCCAAACATTACAGGAAGGAGTCACCAAATCTGGGGAAGCTGATCATGATATGACTTTCAATGACAATAGAGATTGTCACAGGCTGGTAGTGAACTGGACTTGTGTCATGATCACTGATTACAGTAAGGAATAGAAACTCATCTGAAAGAAGGATGTGGGGTGAGGTATTCATTTCCTTGTCATGTCAAAATAATACCTTCAAAAGTTTAATGCAAGAGCGGTCAGGTGACGTAGCGGAGATTGCATTCGTCACCAACGCTGGAGACACTGGATTCGCGTGTTCGAATCCAACTCCCTGCGTTGTCACCAGCTTGGCTGGCCGTTCACACTAATACAATTCGGCAGTATTAGGGGGTGGGGAAGCTGGCGGGTGGGAATCTGGCGTTGTGGACAGCGACGCCTACAGGTCAGGTCTCGGCGCTTGCTAAGCGGGGCAGGACTTGGTGGAGATAGCGTGCCCTCCCACGTGTTACACTTCACCAATGAGAGCCCTCGCTGCCAAGTGAAAAGACGTCACTGGCTGTCGGCGCACGTCTCGGGGGAAGCGTGCGATCGACTCGGGACGCCCTTATACCGACTCGTAGGAGAACATGCATACAGCACCAGGTAGGGGGGGGGGGGGGGGGGGAATTCAACGACTAATTGGGACGGGGAGAAAATCCATTGAAAAATCAGAAGAAAAAAAAATTATTGCATCATCAAGTCATTCTTGAGAGTCTGCAACCTGGGCAACAGTTTACCAGCTTCTAGACCTAGTAAAATCTTCTGAATGAATTCAAAAGTGTTGGTAAGTCCCTTGGGGTAGCTGAGGTGTAGTGCATAGATTAGTCCAAACATTACCAGGAAGGAATCACCAATCAGAGATTGTCACAGGCTGGTAGTGAACTGGACTTGTGTCATGCATGGTCACTGATGACAGTAAGGAGGGCCACTGCAACACCCTGAAGCTCTGGCTCATCAGGCGTGTCCTGAAGGAATGAAAGAGACATAATAATCACAAATAAATCCATGGTTTCTACAAAGTGCAGCACAAAGCTAAGTATATGGAGTTTTGTTTGTAAGTTGTTTATATTTTAGTTAGAACAATTTTTTTGGTGAGAAGGTTATTTTTATTTAACCAGGTTAGTCCCGTCGAGATCAAATATCTCTTTCACAAGGGAGACCTGGAAGGAAGGAAGACTGATACTTAGCATTTTGATTAACTGTTCACTTAATATACAGTTGTACTGTAAATTATTTTCACTCGGACTCACTGTGCAGGTTTTGAAAAATCCAGCGACTTCCTCATGCAGATACACAGGCAGGGCATGGAGAACAGTGGTACGCCTGGTGTGAACATCATGGATTTCCTATTAAGATGTAAGATTAAGAAGAAGAAAAATAATTGTATTATATGGAAATGTTTACTGAACAAAGCGGATTTTAAACAGTCCAATCAGATATGTCCACAAATAACATGTTCACATCTTTAATGCAATCAGAAAAATGGCAAACACAATGGTGGACTAATTGTAAAATTCAAAAGCTCATTTGAATCATTGAACCTGTTCAATGTTACAGAGGTTCGACCTATGACATGTATAATAATCTATTCACCTGTTCATCGTGGATTTTTAAAATGTGAGCCAAAGCATCTGCTGTGTTCCCAGTTTTGGGCGCCTTCTGTCTGAATAACGTCATCAGTCGAGGAAGATGGCGGTCAAGCTTAGCGTAGAATGTGTTGGGCAGGTTCTGGTTGGTAATCAGCTGGAACTCTGCATACACCTATATTTAAAAACAGCAGGACAATATAGTATATCAACATCAATTAGTCACTTCAACTTGGTGGATCTCTTACTTTGTTTGGTTTGGGCTTCAGAGCATGACGGCGGGATTTCTGGTCAACCATGTCATTACATGCTTTGCGGAATCGGTCGCTGATGACTAGCTCGCGGGGGCGCACAGAACACACACGCAGATGCGCCGCTAGAGTATATAAACCAGGCTTAGGAATCACAAGTTTCACTTTAAAACACACAGAATGTGCCAAATGTTAACACAGGAAAGAGAGAGCTGATCTACATTACCTCAGACTCCATTTTGAGAGCAGGCCAGAGGTCCATGAGCTCTTTCACTGGTGGGCTGGACTTCACTATGGTCTGTCGGCGCAGGGCAAATGTGGTCTGCATCAGCTTGACAAGAGACCTAAAGCACGACATCTTAGAAAAGCTTGCATCTACAATGTATGCTTTCAAGGCTTATCTAAGTGATGAAGAGATAGCAGTGGCTTCTGCGGCTCTTGTCGCCAAACATCCCTGCTTGAAGGAAGCAGGATCTGAGACCGGCTGCAATGGATGGAAGAACAGCATCAAATTCAAGATGGGCAATTTCAGGAACAAGCTGAGACGGGCAGGATGTGAGGAGGTCACTGTAAATGCTGGAAGAAGAGGTAGAAGCAATCCTGATGGCGAACCTTCACATTCCAACATTAAAAGACCCAAGCGAGCAGAAGTAAACTTCCTACCCAACTATCCCCAAGGAGAGGATTCCTTGAGGCTTGAGCAGTTGAGGCAGACAATTGCTGAAGAAGTCAAGAAGACTGAGAAGAACCTGCCCCTCATTATTCTCTTGTTCTTCTCAAATTCGTTGTTTCCGTCTCTAAGTTTCAGCTCAAC
Source organism: Notolepis coatsorum (assembly GCF_963971535.1). Classification (NCBI taxonomy): domain Eukaryota; kingdom Metazoa; phylum Chordata; class Actinopteri; order Aulopiformes; family Paralepididae; genus Notolepis; species Notolepis coatsorum. The sequence goes on along the minus strand of NW_028171065.1, from coordinate 4,914 downwards.
ATCGAATGCAAATGTAGGAACTGGAAAAGGACCTGGAGGCCATCTGCTTAGACGTTCTGGAGATGACATATCTGAAAGTATATCAGTAGATGCGAGAGAGCTGGAGTCGAGCGAAAGTGAAATGTGCACAACAGCTTTTTGTGGCAATTCTGTAATGTCATCAAGGGAAGTAAGTTTCCCATCAAAGTCTGGATCTTCATACAGCAAACTGAAGTCAAGGTCTATTTCCAACTGTTCTTTTATAATCTTGACCAGTGCATCAACAGAGGCGGGTCGTGAACTGAGTTTTAATTTTCTAGCCCGGTCTGTCTCAACAACACGAAGGATCATGGGTTGTGGGGAGGCAGCTGCCATTGTGCTATGGCAACTTGAATGAATCGCTTGGGAGTCAGCAGCAGCAGCAGACCATCGATCTTGTATGCTGAGTGGGACTGTATCGTTGTGACCAGACTGCAGGTAGATGGACAGTGGACAGATGTGGTCCGGTCGACAGACAGCAGCTCAAGGACCTAAGGAGTAGTCATAAACACAACACAGAAAGCGTCATTATTAACATATACAGAATATGAACTTATACAGAATATAAACTGGTCAATTACACAACAAGTGAATAAAGACACAATAATCGATTAATAAAATAACTATTCACCTTCCGTTTCACTTGAATGAATCGCTTGGGAGTCAGCAGCAGCAGCAGCAGACCATCGATCATATATGCTGAGAGTGGGACTGTATCATTGAGACCAGACTGTAGGTAGATGGACATATGTGGTTGTGTGGTTGACAGCTCATAGGACCTAAGATGTTCTATATACCAGGAGTCATAGTCTCGACACAGAAAAGAAACCTCGTTATTCACAAGGTAGATCTGTTCTATTTGGCTAAATGTAGACAGTCCACCACTGACTCTGACGGAGAGAAACATTCCACAGACATAGTCTGTGCCATCAATGGTTACCTTTGATGTCTGGTAGATTGTGTCACTAACTGTGTGTCCTCTAATGTGTACCTGAGCTACTGCTGGTAGAGATGAAACCAGAACAGAGTCAACCCTGGATGCCTGGGTTTTTGGCTTGAAATATGATGGTGAAGCAAGATGATATGCCATCATGTGTTGGTGTCTGATTGCCATCGTCTTCAAGATATTTTTGAAGTTTTGAGTGTCATGCACCACTCTTTTGAAAAAGCGGTGCTTGGCCTCAAATCGCATGGTCCAAACATGCAGCAGGGGTTAGTAGAGTTAGTAGGGACAGTAGGGTTAGTAGGGTTAGGGTTAGTAGGGTTAGTAGGGACAGTAGGGTTAGTAGGGTTAGTAGGGACAGTAGGGTTAGTAGGGTTAGTAGGGACAGTAGGGTTAGTAGGGACAGTAGGGACAGTAGGGACAGTAGGGTTAGTAGGGTTAGTAGGGTTAGTAGGGACAGTAGGGTTAGTAGGGTTAGTAGGGACAGTAGGGTTAGTAGGGTTAGTAGGGACAGTAGGGTTAGTAGGGTTAGTAGGGACAGTAGGGACAGTAGGGACAGTAGGGTTAGTAGGGTTAGTAGGGTTAGTATGGACAGTAGGGGACAGTAGGGTTAGCTGTGTTTGAGACATGGAGGATAGCCTGCATCTTTAGGAACAAGGAAGATAGTTCATTTTAAGTTGATTTCTTAGATTGTCAGTGTCACATTGATCATCATCATCCACCACTTCTATGCTCTGGCCTGGACATTCTTCATGCAAATCACTAGTGACCTCAGAAATCCTGTCTTGGGGATCCTCAACAACGACAGCTTTTAAGTCTGATGCAAGACTTAATTGGTGTACTCTGTTTTTATGGCAATTGAATGAAGAGTAAACATTTGTGCTATAGCTACAATCCTTATATGGGCATGTCACTGTTTCATTATTTTTTAAATGCTTTCTGAGATGACTTAAGAAAATTGATTCAGAAAAGGGTTCCCGAAATGCGCACAAAGGGCATTTTATTACCACAGGGCTCAGACTCTGTTCTGGTCTACTGCTAAGTTGTGCAGTATGATATCTTGACAAATGAGTACTTAATGCATTTAGCGTTTTAAATTTACAGATACAATCAGTATGGAGGCATGGAAGAGGACTGACTCTGGAAAAGTGGCTGTGTTGCAGTCTGTAGTGTTTAAATAACTGTATTCTAGAAGTCAAAGAAGCTGCACACAATTTACACTGCCAGACTACCATATTGGAACTATGAGAAAAAACTGAGCTCTGTGGAAACAGATTAATAAACTATGTTCTGGTCTCAACGATACAGTCCCATCTCACAAATGGTTTTTATATTTAAAAATAATCAGCTTACTGTTTGGCTCATTTTAATATTTCCCAGCAGCACTTGCTACCTGAAAGGCAAGGGAAAAAATACAACGTTTAGACCTCCATGAAACATATACCAGAATAAC
>NW_028171066.1:2500-16508 GCF_963971535.1 Notolepis coatsorum | reverse complement strand
CCTGTTAGTCTATTGAAGACACCTGTAAGGTTTTTAAAAAGAAAATGCATTGTTATATATTTCTAATCAAGTACTCAAAACCATCATTTTCCAGCTTCAAGATTTCAGGCTGTTATGGCCTGGCTCCGCCCATAAGCACTTTGAGTGACAGTCAGTCCACACAGTCTGAGAGAGAGGGGGGGGGGTGCGAGAGAGAGAGAGAGAGAGAGAGAGAGAGAGAGAGAGAGAGAGAGAGAGAAAAAAAGACAGGCCGTCTCCTCCTTTCGTTTTTTCTCTTCTTGCGGCAGCTTGTGGGGGGGGGGGGGGGCCTCTTCCTCCCCTCTCCCGTGTGGCGCGGCAGTCTCCCTCCCTCTCTCTCTCTGTCTCCCTCTCTCTCTCTCTCTCTCTCTCTCTGTCTCTCCCTCTCTCTCCCTCTCTCTCTCCCTCTCTAACTCTCTCTCTCTCTCACTCCAGAGTATGCAGAGGTGTCGGTTTCACTGCCTCGAAGTATGAGGAAGTGGCGGGCATTAGCTACAACCACAGAGCCAATCACATCACTGTCTTCTACCCAGAGCCTGAATGACGTGACTCAGGCCTTCAAATCAGGATGGACTAATTACTGGAGCAGGAAATTATCTGAGCTGAATCAGAGCAATCCGCCAATATGGTATTTAGACACTAAAACACATTGATACTAACTCCTATACTATAATACAATGCTAGAGACTGAAAAATGACATTTATAGTACATGTCCCCTTTAACTTACAAATGAAACCGTAAACTGTCACTTCAGTGTCCTCCATGTTTATGTCCATCTTCGTTATTGTTCATTATTGTTCATTATTGTGACCAGTTCACACTGGAATCTGATATTGACCAGCTACGTGTGGGGGGTCAATTCTGATGCGCTGAGCCTCAAAGCGGTGATTGTAGGCTGATTGATTGATTGATTGATTGAAAAGTTTAATAACAGATTGCAGAATGGGTACAGTACAGTACAGCTCAATACATACAATTGTTAAGGGGATGCAGACCAGAGAAAGACTTTCGTCTTGTTTACATCAGGGTCCCCCATTTTCAATTCATCAGGACATATATGACACACACTATACAGATAGACAGTACTGCTACATCTATACATTTATGACATACCAGATTTACAAATACAGTACTGTTTGTGATACAAAAAGCGATATATTTGAAAGCTGTAAAAGTATAGCCTAATGCTGCGGGGACCTCTCACAGTATCAGCTTACACTCCCAAGTCTTCTCCAGTTGAATCCTGGAGACAAAGTGCCACTTAAGTCCGTTTTACGTATTTTATTTTTTTTGTTTTCAAACTTTATTATCTAAAGATGGTAAGTTGTGTGTAGTGTTGTTTAGAGGTTGTTTAGTATATAGGCTGCTTTCTGTGATGATCTATGATCAAATCCCTCCCTAGTGATTTGGATTGACTTCAAACTGCAAATACATACTGTGTAACTGAGGGGTACAATTCCCTGACTGTATTGTTAGATATGATACTTACTACCACTACCTCTTGTACTTTAGACTCTGGCCACCCAGTACTAGGCATAAATAATTATGGTAAACACTCCCACGTAGATGAAACGATCCAACACAAATGTACCAAGTCGAAAGTCTGCGTTTAATAATAATTAATACATAGCAAAAGGTATGTAGAGCAATCACTTAATTACATTTATGATTTGAAATAGGATGCACTTTTATGGCAAATGAGTATTCGTTGGTATATCAATAGAGAACGTCCAATCTCTGGTGGCGCAGGCGGTAAATATACAACCTGGAATATTTAAGGAATAATAGCAATGATACTTTAATGATTATAGAACTGGATACACTAGGGGGGAATTCCGGTCGCTTGTAAGACAACTGGAGAAGGGGGGGGGGGGGTAGAGTCTGGCTGTATCCGTCTGGCCGAGGGTATCCTGGGAGAACCCACGGTTGTGCGGCTCGGTGCCTCAGCGATCCTCGATCCACAGATGAAAGCAGTTGGACTCTCTGTGGGCCGGCTTCCTCCGGTCCACGATGGAGAGACGTGAAGCGACCTCGTCGTGTAGAGCGTCTCCTCACCTGTCGTCCTCTCCGGGGGGGGGGTTTCCAACACACGGCAGTGTTGGTCTTTATCCATAGAATAATCACTGTATACAAAGCATAATCCGTGCCTGGGAAGGCGGGCTGTCGTCGGTAGAATAATCCGGTATGCAGGTCCACTCGCTCGTCGGCTCTGGGGCTCCTCGGGTGCAGCCTCGCATGGGGTCGGCCACCCTGGATAAGCAGCCAGTTCTACCTGAAACGATGGGGGTGCTGACTACGATAGTATTCTCACCGCACGAAGCACTACATATGAATAGACTATTATTAGCTTAATAGACTACGTCCAACTCGACGATATAGTGCCAAATATGACTATTCAAATATTAATATACGCGATGTCTCAATATCGATGGTAGGCCGAACTTGGCCTTACTCCCACACGTGGCGTCGCGGGGAGGCTTTACGTCTGTCACTCTATTGGAGGGTAAGAAACTGGACTAAAAAGGAAGTCCTACTTTAGTAGCGCAGTATATATACGCACTATGAACAAATAGTACCATTAGTGGTGCGGTAGCCAGATTCCTACGCGGAACTAGGACTTGTTCGTACATGTTGAGCGGTACGTTTGAACTGGGTCTGGGGGGTATGGCAGCCTGGCACCAAGGTCTCGACCAATAGTAGAATGGAGACTATTATGGGATGTTCAGTAGGCTAGAATGGATATTCAATGCATATTGTACAAGGAATATACAAGGGATATCAGGGAATATTAGAGAATATACAAATACAATTAAATATATATATATAAATAAATATATATATTCGGTTTAATCTGGCCCTTCACAACAGCCACCCCCTGATTGGTCCCAGACCTAATCAGTTAAGCAGAGACAGATTAATCGCGTTGTCTATTTACACATAAGGGTTTGCTGTAGGGGTCAGTCAACTTCACAAAGTCATAGGGTTATAGGGTCATGGTCATCATCGATTGTGTCTGGGAGTCGGGGCAGTTCTATGAGCCTCGCCACGGGATGGGTGTAAGTGCGACCCTGGACAAGCACTTCAGCTGCTCGGACCTTGCCGTCGGCACCGGTGATCACTTTGCTTACGCGGCCGGCCGGCCACATAGCTCTGGGCAGTGATTGATCAATAATCATGACGACTGTTCCTTCTGTCAAATTGTCTCTCTCCTTTACCCACTTCTGGCGGGTCTGTAGAGACGGTAGGTAGTGCAGTAGGAATGTCCTTTGTTGTGCACTCTCTATGGTAGTGCAATCATCTATGTTGGGGTCTGCGGAGATAACAGTGCTCAATCCACAGAACATAGGTTTCTTATTCTCAGCCTCCTCTTGACTGGCTTCCCTCGGGATAGGCGTGGGCCACTCTCCTTCCGGGAGCTTTAGGAATGCTGGGCCGTCACTGTAGACATTGCGACGGGTGAGGTCATCTAGGGGCATTCCCCGGGTGATGACGTCAGCTGGGTTCTGTTTTGTATCAACGTAGCGCCACTCTGTTTCTCCGGTTAACTCTTCGGTTAAGTCTTGAATCTCGGTGACTCTGACTCCCACGAAGACTTTGTACTTGCATGAGTCCGATTTGATCCAGGCGAGTACTGTCGTGGAATCTGACCACAGGATTGTTCTAGACACCGGTATGGTGAGCTCACGTTGGATGAGCGTGGCTAGGTGCGCTCCGGCTAGGGCTGCGCAGAGCTCTAGACGTGGGATAGATTGTTGCTTGCGTGGGGCTATTCTCGAGCGGGCGAGGACAAATGCTGTGTAGATCTCTCCCCCCTCTTCTTGGGCCCGCAAGTAGGCTACTGATCCGTATGCGACCTCTGAGGCGTCACTGAAGACGTGTAAGTCCATTTTACATGTCTCTGGCCTCACCGTGGGTGGGAAGTAGCTTCGGCGCATATTAACGCCTGGGAGTGAGTGGAGCTCCATCTCCCACTCTCTCCCGGTGGATGCAAGGTGTGTGGGAATGGGGTCGTCCCAGCCCTGGTCCTTGTCCCACAATGCTCGTACAATCATTTTTGCCCTGGTGGTGTACGGTAGAATACATCCTAGCGGGTCATATTGTCGGGCGAGTGTTGTGTACACACTCCGTCTGGTGGTCGGCGCCGCTGCCGGCCTTCCCTGCTCCGTATTCAGGGGCTTGTGTCTGTAGTGAAGCGAATCTGTTTTGAATCGCCACACCAATCCCAGGGTCATCTCCTGGGCTTCTCCCGGGATTGTAGCCATCCAGGTCTCGCTGCTGGCTGCCTTGTCCTCGGAGGAGAGGCTGCGCAGTACTTGCGGATCGCTGCTGGCCCACTGCCTGAGATCAAAGCCGCCTTTGATCAATGAGGCGCAGAGTTTAATCAGGAGAGCCTCGGCTTCTTCCTGGGTTGAAAGGCTTTGTAGACAGTTGTCTACGTAGAAGCTGTTCTTTACGCTGTGTCGGACCTCTTCGTCCGCTGCTGGGTCCTCTGCTACATGTTTCTGTAGTGCAAATGTAGCACAGCAGGGGCTGCACGTCGTTCCGAAGGGGAGGACTTCCCATTGGTAGATGGCTGGGTGCTCATCTCCTGGCTTCTCTCTCCATAGGAACCGTAACATTCCTTTAATGTCCCCGCTGATGGCCACCTTTTCCTGGCGGAAGCGGAGTAGAACGCCGAGTAGGGAGGGGCCGAGTGTGGGACCGGGCAGTAACTCTTTATTCAGATTTTGGGATCCGATCTGGTAGCTGCAGTTAAATACTATGCGGTCTTTACCGTTGTGATGGACCTTGTGGTGAGGCACGTACCACGATTCAGTGGTCTGGTCAGCCTCTTTAATGTCCATCTTTGTGACGTGTCCCGCTGTGATGAGCTTCTCAATCTCGGCGCGGTATACACTCTCTTGGGCGGGGTTCTTGGCTAAGCGCCGCTCCGTGTTCAGCAGGTACCGTTCTGTGGCGTCTGTCTTGGCGTGGAAAGTAGGCATTCCTTCTCGCCGCAGGAGTGGCGTGGCGTATCTCAACACGCCGTTGACCGGGACTCTCTTGGTCCCTGTCTCGAGGAGGTGAATGGCGTAAATGTCATCTTTAGAGCGAATGTCTTTCTTTCCGTTCTTAAAGGGCATTTGTTCCAAGGTCCATAGCCGCTCTACGTGTTGCAGGAGTGCGGTTTCTCCCTCTGTGACTCGGGAGTGGAGACATCTAGTGGCTGTACTTCAGTTGAGAGATTTGGCGAGCGGGCCTTGGAGAGTCCATCCCAAACGGGTCTCGACTGCTGCAGGGCAGCCTCGGGGTCCGGTATGAACCCGGTCTATCGGGACAATGAGGTCTGCATGGTCGGAGCCTATCAACAGGGTCGGCATAGCATTGTCTATGAGCGGGATCGGTAACTTGCGCAGATGTGCATATTTCTCCATCAGCTTGGCGACGGGGTATGTGTACCGCGACAGTCCTATTTCTTGGCTGGTGAAAGCGTCTGTAATCTGGTACCGTCGCTCAGGCTGGCCGCTTGCTGCGATAGAGAATGAGACATTCTCGCCCTTTATCGTCTTCAAATCTCGTCTTATTGTCCGAATTGTCATTTGGGTTTCGCTTCCCCGCAGCCCTAGCTGGGCCGCAGCGGAGGCGAGCAGAAGGGTCTTCTCTGACCCGTCATCGAGGACGGCGTAAGTGTCCAGGACTTTATTCTGGTAGCTTAGTGTCACACGCACTACTTTTAGGAGTACTCGGGCTCCACTGCTGCTGGCGGGATCGATGTACATGACGCTCGCTTTGCTGCTGGATGGTGCGGGTGAAGGGCGCCGTCTGTTACTGTCGTGAAGTATGTCCAGATGGGCTCCATCGCACTTGGTGCACCTTTTCTTTAAGCGGCATTCGGCTGCCATGTGTGAGCGCGCACAGCGAAAACAGCGCTTGTTGGACTTTATCCATTGACTTGCTTCCTCCGCGTTCAGCTTGGGGAAGGAGTCACATTGCGCTAGCCAGTGTTCTTTCTCACAGTAGGGGCACACTATCTTCCACTTCTCCGTTCTGGAGGGGGTACTGTGGCTCCTGCTGCTCGGTACTGACTCCGATTGGTGCATCACAGTCACCGATCTTCTTCCATCATTTAGTCGTCTGGTTCCTTCTCTGGAGCCAGGGGTGCTCCGTCCGAATGTATCTAGCCGTAGGCTGCTGACTTCTCTCGCCAGGAAGTCTGCTAGATCGAGGAGGTTCGGTTCGGGGCCATTCGGGTCTCGGTGGTCTCTCTGCCGCCTAAAACGCTCCTGTCGAGCGGGCGGCAGCTTCTCCAAGATCCTTTCCACATTTGAGTTGGCGTAAAGTTCATGCCTCCCCTTCTCTCTCTGCGCTCCCAACATCCCTACCAGGGACTGCACTCTGATGGACAGGTCGTCCAGTGCTCGATTGTCTATTGCTGGGGGTAAGCGGTCGATGTGTCGGATCTCCTGGATCACGTAATCCCATATGCGCCCATACCTCTGGTCCAATGCTACCAGCGCTGCTGTGTATGGGGTGGTGGAAGTCGCGTAGGCGAGCGCTATATTATGTGCGCGGGGTACCTTTAAGTGCTTCAGTAGGATGGCGTATTTATGGCGTTCATCCAATACATCCACCAACATGGTCTCCAGACACATGCGGAGTTCTGTATACTGGGCCCGGTTCTCTTGGGTGAAGTCGGGTACCATAGGCGTGCCAATGTATGACGCTGACTGTGGATACATCGGCGAGCGTTGGGGGAGAGGCCTCCTAGGCGAGTCTCCTCCCGCTCCTTGGTATGGGCTGGTACCGGCAGTGTACCATGGCCCGCTTGTCCAGGTGCTGTTCCTCGGTGCGGGTCGTGCGTCGTGCTCACCCGTGTATAGAGTCGGGGGTCTGTAGCGCAGCTCCGCAGGAGTATAGCCTGGGCTGTACCGGACCTCCTGGTCCGGTAGAGTACTGTGCTGTCGTCGGGCGCGGTTCTCCTCCTCTTCCTCTTCGTCTTCAGTTAGGTCATCCAGTGCTTGTAGTCTCTGGTTTAGCCTCTCCACAGGATATGCTGCTCCTTCCCGGTTGCTAGGTCTCGCTTGGACCGGTGGGGGGAGGTGGTCTGTGGGGGGTATAGACCTCGTCTGTTGGTCAAGTTCAGGGTTGTTTACTCGGCTAGGGGATGCCGCCCTGGAGGTGTGTCTAGACGAGTTCCTGGAGCCTCTGGCGGAGGGAGAGGGTGTTGTCCGTCTGATCAGCTGTTCTATTAGTTGCGCTTGCTGTCTGTCGCGCTCTGCATCCCGTAGAGCACCAGCAGCTGCTCGCTGGTTGTCTGCTCGGTCTCGGGCCACATTCTCTTCCATCTGAATGCGTCTTATTTCTAGACGTATATGCTCTTCTTCGCTCCGCTGCTGGATCTGCAGTCAGTTGCGTTCAGCAGCGGCGTTCAGGCTGATGAGGAAGGCCTGCTGTAGGGTCCTCTCTGCCTCGCTGGGAGAAGGCGGTTGTATAGGGGAGCCTTCCCTCGGGGTACTCCTTGCGGAGCCTTGGAGCTCTATCTCCACGGTGCTCTCCCCGTCTTCTTCCGTGCCGAGTTCTCTCTCGGTAGCGTTGTATTCCTCCCGGGACTCATCGGGGACTACTTCTTCAGTACTGGCGGGGTGTGAAGTCATGTCTGGTTCCCACTGGTCCCCACCGTGAGCTTGGTCAGTTACATTAGAACCCGTAGGGGCCTCTATGGTCGGGGTAGTCTGGGCGTTGGGGTTAGACATACTTTTACTTTCTAGTTTTACCGCGTTTACTGTTAGTAGAAGACTAGGTTGTTGACTGACAGCGTAAGCCTCTAAGTACTGAGGGAGCCGTCGTTCGCGCTGCGGGCGTTGGTTAGGAGGATCGTTTCGTGGAGTGTTCATCATAGGCCATTTCAATATTAATAACACTATATTAATATTACACTAATTACCATCCGGCTCGAAGGACCAATTGTAACTGAGGGGTACAATTCCCTGACTGTATTGTTAGATATGATACTTACTACCACTACCTCTTGTACTTTAGACTCTGGCCACCCAGTACTAGGCATAAATAATTATGGTAAACACTCCCACGTAGATGAAACGATCCAACACAAATGTACCAAGTCGAAAGTCTGCGTTTAATAATAATTAATACATAGCAAAAGGTATGTAGAGCAATCACTTAATTACATTTATGATTTGAAATAGGATGCACTTTTATGGCAAATGAGTATTCGTTGGTATATCAATAGAGAACGTCCAATCTCTGGTGGCGCAGGCGGTAAATATACAACCTGGAATATTTAAGGAATAATAGCAATGATACCTTATTGATTATAGAACTGGATACACTAGGGGGGAATTCCGGTCGCTTGTAAGACAACTGGAGAAGGGGGGGGGGGGTAGAGTCTGGCTGTATCCGTCTGGCCGAGGGTATCCTGGGAGAACCCACGGTTGTGCGGCTCGGTGCCTCAGCGATCCTCGATCGACAGATGAAAGCAGTTGGACTCTCTGTGGGCCGGCTTCCTCCGGTCCACGATGGAGAGACGTGAAGCGACCTCGTCGTGTAGAGCGTCTCCTCACCTGTCGTCCTCTCCGGGGGGGGGGGGTTTCCAACACACGGCAGTGTTGGTCTTTATCCATAGAATAATCACTGTATACAAAGCATAATCCGTGCCTGGGAAGGCGGGCTGTCGTCGGTAGAATAATCCGGTATGCAGGTCCACTCGCTCGTCGGCTCTGGGGCTCCTCGGGTGCAGCCTCGCATGGGGTCGGCCACCCTGGATAAGCAGCCAGTTCTACCCGAAACGATGGGGGTGCTGACTACGATAGTATTCTCACCGCACGAAGCACTACATATGAATAGACTATTATTAGCTTAATAGACTACGTCCAACTCGACGATATAGTGCCAAATATGACTATTCAAATATTAATATACACGATGTCTCAATACCGATGGTAGGCCGAACTTGGCCTTACTCCCACACGTGGCGTCGCGGGGAGGCTTTATGTCTGTCACTCTATTGGAGGGTAAGAAACTGGACTAAAAAGGAAGTCCTACTTTAGTAGCGCAGTATATATACGCACTATGAACAAATAGTACCATTAGTGGTGCGGTAGCCAGATTCCTACGCGGAACTAGGACTTGTTCGTACATGTTGAGCGGTACGTTTGAACTGGGTCTGGGGGGTATGGCAGCCTGGCACCAAGGTCTCGACCAATAGTAGAATGGAGACTATTATGGGATGTTCAGTAGGCTAGAATGGATATTCAATGCATATTGTACAAGGAATATACAAGGGATATCAGGGAATATTAGAGAATATACAAATACAATTAAATATATATATATAAATAAATATATATATTCGGTTTAATCTGGCCCTTCACAACATACTGTATAAAATATATATTTATATTTATATATATAAATATAAATTCTGGTGTGTACTGGTTACGAGCTTCTTGTCCCAACAAGATTGGGGAATTCTAATGATTGGTTGGGATATTTCTGAACATGACTGAGCTGAGATAGTTGTCTTAGAAGTGTTGTGACACTATCCTCTCCCACAGACCCCCCCCCCCTGCTCAAAAACTCATTCGCATGGGCTCTGCAAAACACTCACAATCATCTTTTTAACACCCCCCCTCTCTCTCCATCTCTTTCACTCTCTCTCTCTTTCTCCAACCCACTGTGTCTTTCCCCATCTCTCTCTCTCCATCTCTCATCTCTCTCCATCTGTCTTTCTCTCTCCCTCCCTCTGTTTCTCTCCATCTCTCTCTCTTTCCATCTCTCTCTCACTCTCATTCTGTCTCGCCCTATCTCTCTTTCCATCACTCAACCCCATCTTCCCCTGCCAAACACACACACACACACACACACACACACACACACACACACACACACACACACACACACACACGCACACGCACACACACACACACACGCACACGCACACGCACACGCACACACACACACACACACACGCCATTCGTTCCCTGGGAACACCTCGGAAGACAATGTTATTACATTGAGCATAATGAGAGAACTGGATATGCAAGTGGTTATGTGAGTGTACGCCTAAGGGCCTCTTACTGTATGTGGTAGCTTATACCCGACCTTAACACATCTGTTAGCCTATTTCCAAAAATGTGTCATCACACAATGATTTGGGGAAGCTCAAAGCATTCAGGTCAGCCCTATTTACAATGTAATCTGGTACAGATTACTGACCGCCTGCTAATCATTTGCATTTGTAGTCAGTTCATTGGATTACACTAACTCTGTAATGCAATCTGATTACTGTATTTCTATTACATTTGGAATACTTTGCCTTAACTTCAAGCCCTACCTATGGGCCATGCTGAGCTGTAACAGTAGAGACCAGGGCTTTCCAACCTCTTTTCCTCTCAGACACTCGTGAATAGAACGTTGAGAGATGAACATTCAAATGATGATGTCGTAGTGCTTACTGGTAGGGCTGGGCGATTCATCAAGTTTCAATTTCAATTACGATTTTGGTTTCCCACGATCATGAAAATAAGATAATTGAGATAATGTGATTATTGTGCCACATGCCGTGTTGCTCTCATTTTGTCTTGTGTTGTAAATGCAGCGCACTCCTCCTTTACAGCGCTGCGCTCCGCCCCTCCCCCAAGCCCAAACAGTAGCTTCAGCTCATGTTGAGAGAGAAGGACGAAATCGTAAAACAAATCGTCACAAGTCAACGTCATATGATGTTCTTTTTTGTTTTGATCCACTTTTTCTCCCCATTGTCTATTTTTCTCCCATCCCAATTTCGTATTATCCAATTCTTCCCTCCCCTGTCTTGAACGTTGCTAGACTATGCCTCCCACTGGTTGGTTGTAGTGAGGACAGAAGCCTTGTATCACGTGTCCCCTCCGGTACACGAGGAGGCAGCTGCCGCATCTTTTCACCGCAGCAGCTCGAACTCTCAGTGGCCGAGGAGTAACGCGTGGGAGGCTCACGCTGCCCCCGCTACTTCCTGCTTCCGCCGCACCGGCGTCACCCAACCGACCTGTAGGAGTCGCTGTCCACAACGTCTAATCCCCACCCACCGGCTTTCCCACCCTCTAACACAGGGGTCTCAAACTCAATTTACCTGGGGGCCGCTGGAGGTAGAGTCTGGGTGAGGCTGGGCCGCATCAAATATTCCACACAAAAAGGGTTTCAAGTATTTATTTTTTATTTTTATGGAAATGTATGGTTGAAACATGCAAATGTTCAAACGAACACACACTAATAAGCATTGGAGGCTTTTAACCAGGGCCAGACTGGGGAAATCATTCAGGCCAGGAAATATAGTGCGAAATATAGCCCCAGTCAGGCCACTTTTTAAGCGGGGGGTCCCCCACCAGGAGATTTTGTGTTACAAAGACTTAATTTCCTGCATTCTGGTGCAGGAATTGTTTTATTTGTACCCTTTAAATGCCAGTGTTTGTGATGACATGACAAAAAAAATATATATATATATATTTTTTTTTTGGGAAATCTTTTAGTTTCTTTTTTTTATTTTTTAATCATCTGGGGGGCTGCAAAATATCATCCAGCAGGCCGCAATTGGCCCGCGGGCCACGAGTTTGAGACCCCTGCTCTAACACTTGCCAATTGTGTTAGTATGAACGACCGGCCAGCCGGTAGCAACGCCGAGCGCCGGGCTCGAACCCAGCGTCTCCTGCGTTAGTGGCGAGCGTCTTGCCCACTGCGCCAATCAGCCACCCTGTCATATGATGTTCTCAGGTCAATGAGTAATCGTGTTTAATAATCGTGATTATGATTTTTGCCATAATCAAGCAGCCCCAGTTATTGGCCATTACTGTTTCGCTGTTCAAATGCTTGTGGAGCTCGACGTAGCTAAAGCCATGGCTGACAATCAATGTGGCCATGGCATGGGTTCAATATTCTACCTCTCCTCAATTTGTAGAGTTTAGGCTGCCATTAAGGAGAGTGAATGGAACTCTTAGAGAAAATAACTTTCGTCTGACAGAAAGATTCCTGCAGCAGTAGATGCTGTCTCTTATCTCAGCAAGCAGAGTTGTAAGCATTTCTTTTTTTTTGTATCCACTTTTTCTCCTATTTTTCTATATATATATTTTTTTTTTCTTCTCCCATCCCAATTTAGCCGTGCCAATTCTCCCCTCCCCTGTCTTGAACGTTGCTCGCATATGCCCCCCACTGGCCGGTTGTAGGGAGGATAGAAGCCTTGCATGACGTGTCCCCTCCGATACACGTGGAGGCAGCCTGTCACACCTGCCAGCGCGGACTCTCATTTGGCGAGGTGTAACGTGTGGGAGGCTCACACTACCCCCGCCATTTTCCTGTCTCTGCTGTGCAGGTGTCCCCCAACCGACCTGTAGGAGTCGCTGTCCACAATGTCCAGATTACCACCCATCGACTTCCACCCGCTAACTCTGCCAATTGAGTTAGTATGACGGCCGGCCCAAGCCGGAGGCAACGCAGACAACGCCAACAGCAGTTGTAAGCATTTCTTTTTTTTTAACAAATGTTTTTTATTTTCCCTTTTTTTACATGAAACAAGACAAACAATACAGTAACAGTAATAATCAATGATAAATCATAGGACAATAACAGAAATAATAATAACAATAATGACAGTCCAGTAATTAAATCAGAATGAATGTAGATTAAAAGACATACAAATAATAAATACAATACATGGGCTCTTGCTCGCTCTTCCTCACTCTTCCTCGCTCTTTCCTTCCCCTTCCCTCCCCCCCCCCCCCCCCCCTCAGGACCCCCACTTGGACTATACATCCACTATTTCATTTAACATCAGAAAATTACAAATGTATATGCTTCCCTTTATCTTCTCCACCACAGCTACCCAGACTGCTATGCTGGCTTCATTAACACCTAAAATTCGTGCAGTGGATATCTCTAGATAAATCACATCGAGATATGTAAGAACCCATACCTTCCGGCACATTTTATAGTTGTAAGCATTTCTGTAACATTCTGGGTTTCTATCCTCTTTCAGGAGTGGAAACCCTACTGCCATTCTGGAGTACTTCACCCTGTTCTCTGTAATTAGCTCTGATTGACTGTCACCTGTGGTTCGTTGTCACTAATTACTGCGTGTGGTTTGCTGGGAGTTTGCCTTTATAGTAATCCCTTGTTTCTCTGTCTGTTGTCGGATCTTCAACAGAACTACTGCAAGCAGTGGGACATCTTGTCTTGTTGTTATTATTTAGTTCCTCTTTATCCGTCTTGTGTACGGTTTCTCTTCCCTTATATATCTCTCAGTTGTAGCCTGGCTACTTGTGCTTTTTCGTAACTTTATTCTTGCTCTAGTGATTCTGATAATAAAAGGAACACATATTTTGAGAAAGAGCAACCCCTTCTCCGCCTCCTTATTACCTTCTACTATTGGACTCAACTTCCTACCTTGAATCGTAACACATTTCTATGTTTTTTTGTTTTTTAGATCCCTTTAGAACACAAGATCTCCTCTGGCTTGGGAGGCTACCTTATAATACCTTGAGTGTATAACTATTATGGGTGGCTGTATTTTATGATATAACAGTGTATTAGTGCTTAGTGGTTCCCAAAGAGGTCCTTGAGGGGTCCCCTAGAAATTGTACTATTTTATTTACTAGTAACTTACCATGCATTCATTTTCTAGAAGTTAGCAAAATGAGAGAATTCATCAGAATGACTATGTATTGGTATTCTGAAGGTTTTACGGTTAGATTCCTGCTCCTCCCGGCAGCATGTCGTGTCCTTGAGCAAGACACTTAACCCCTAACTGCTCCCGACGCGCAGGTCAGCACCTTGCATGGTTGCCTCCGCCGTGAATGTGTCTTGCCGTGAGTCTAGACAGTTAAATGTAATACCGTAGCTAAAACTTTACAGAGGCTACGAAGTGCTCATGAAATGGTTCTCATGAAATGGTGTCTGTGGCCTAATGTGTATCTCTCCTCTATCTCCTCTCTTGGGCGTCATTTTTTGGAAGGCTAGTATTATGAC
>NW_028171067.1:0-20000 GCF_963971535.1 Notolepis coatsorum | reverse complement strand
AGAGGGTGTATTCCAGCTGTGAGCTGGTGACTGAAGGGTGGCTGGTGTTACATCTACGTTCTAAGTGCCCATGAGCAAGGCACTGAATGCCAAAACTGCTCCAGGGGTCACTGCAGGTGACCCTGCGCTCTGTCCTCTCTGATGAAATGCATACTGTGTGTATGTGTAACTAGGACGGATATGACAGTGGCTTGAGAGGTAGAGCAGTCGTCTGGCAATCCGGAGGTTCCCGGTTCGATTCCCACTCCTCCCGTGCCGATGTGTCCTTGAGCAAGACACTTAACCCCTAATTGCTCCCGATGAGCAGGTTGGCACCTTGCATGGTTGCCTCCACCGTGAATGTGTGAGTGAATGGGTAAAAAATTTGAGTAACAAATTGTAAAGCGCTTTGGATAAAAGCGCTATATAAAAAAGCAGCCATTTACCATATGAGGACTGTGTGTATGTGTAACTAGGAGGGATATGAGGACTGTGTGTATGTGTAACTAGGAGGGATATGAGGACTGTGTGTATGTGTAACTAGGAGGGATATGAGGACTGTGTGTATGTGTAACTAGGAGGGATATGAGGACTGTGTGTATGTGTAACTAGGAGGGATATGAGGACTGTGTGTATGTGTAACTAGGAGGGATATGAGGACTGTGTGTATGTGTAACTAGGAGGGATATGAGGACTGTGTGTATGTGTAACTAGGAGGGATATGAGGACTGTGTGTATGTGTAACTAGGAGGGATATGAGGACTGTGTATGTGTAACTAGGAGGGATATGAGGAGTGAGGACTGTGACTGTGTGTATGTGTAACTAGGAGGATATGAGGAGTGAGGACTGTGTGTACATGTGTAACTAGGAGGGATATGCAAAAGGACAGATTTCAATTGCCTTGTGTACATGGACAATAAAGCAATCTTTTTCATTTTCAGAGTGTATCCAGTTCTACCCCCCCCCCCCTTGGATTGCCGTGGGTAATACTATTTATGAGAGATATAGTATCACATCTGATAGCCCTATATGATTTTATTGATAATTGTGGGAGAGACAGAAAAAGAGAGAGAGAGATAGAGAGAGAAAGAGAGTGCCTGCAAGATCATGCTAATGCAACCTCCCCCACCTTCCCTTCTCCATTCCCAAAACTCTGAAAAATCCAATTCAGTTTTGGTGTGTGTGTGGGTGTGTGTGAGTGTATATATGTGTGTGTGTGTGTGTGTGTGTGTGTGTGTGTGTGTGTGCGTGTGTGCGCTTGTGCATATGTGTGTGTGTGGGGGGGGGGGGGGGTGTGAGTGTATATTATGTGTGTGAGCGTGTGTGTGTGGGGGGGAGCTGTGAGTGTATATATATGTGTGTGTGTGTGTGTGCGTGCGTGTGTGCACTCGTGCATGTGCGCACTTGGCAACGGCATGAGGGGATTTACTTGTTTCGCGCTCATCATTTCTGGCAAAGGGGGGACCTCTCGAGACGGACTGGCAAACGGGAGGGAAGGGGAGGAGGGGGGGCGAGTGATGAGAAGAGAGAGAGAGAGAGAAGAGAGAGAGAGAGAGAGAGAGAGAGAGTGTGCGACCTCGAGCGTGTCCCATATTGAAGGTGGCACAGTGCCCTGGATTTTCGGAAACTTGAGAGTGCCGCCCTTTAACTGCAGATATCACTCTAATTAATGGACATGTGTTTGTGTGTGTTTGTGTGTGTTTGTGTGTGTGTGTGTGTTTGTTAGTGTGTGTGTGTTAGTGTGTGTGTGTGTGTGTGTGTGTTTGTTAGTGTGTGTGTGTGTTTGTTAGTGTGTGTGTGTTTGTTAGTGCGTGTGTGTGTGTTTGTTAGTGTGTGTGTGTGTGTGTGTGTGTGTGTGTGTGTGTGTGTGTGTGTGTGTGTGTGTGTGTGTGTGAGCTGGCTGCGGGGGGGGGGAAGTCACAGTGCGCAGTGTGTTTTGGGTGTTCCAGCGTTTATACAGGTCATGTGTTCTCGTCCCTCCGGCTAAAACACCATTACCACCACTACATCAAAAGCACAAGACCTGGCGCCACTTTTAGCCCAGAATGACGCCGATATCATTCATTCCTTTGGATGCTTTGGTCTATTTTAGATCCATGTAATAAACTGTAACTAAGTAGACCCCCCCCTCCCCTCCCTCCCCCAATGTCCAAATACACAGGATATGAGATCATAATCCCCTGTGCCATAAACATACTAGGAGGAGTACGTAGGAATCTAGTTTAGATGTATAATGGCTACAAGCGCTCTACAAATTCCAGGGCAGATACTGTGTTGTATGAGATACGTTTTCTTTTTCTTGTCCCTCTCTCTTGCCCACCGCTCCCGAACGATCTGATGATGAAGGATGAATGGCATGATGGATTCTACACTTCTGTGGTTATGCTTTGGTGGTTGTGATTAGTGTCTGATTGAGTGGTTAGTGGTTGTGGGTACAGAGGATGAAGAATTACAAAGTGGTAATGTGTACATGATACACGCACGCACACACACACACACACACACACACACACACACACGCACGCACGCACGCACGCACGCACACACACACACACACACACACACACACACACACACACACGCACGCACGCACACACACGCACACACTTTCTCTCCCTCTCAAGTTAAAATTAGAATAAGTCCATGCATCATGTTTTAATAGTATATAGTAAGTAACATTCTTTGCATAATTTATGATATGAGTCTCTCTCACTCATAAACACAACCCTCACAAACTCTTACACACATAATGCCTCATACACTCCCTAATGCCTCATCATACACCCTCATCAGTAATGCCTCATCATACACCCTCAACATTAATGCCTCATCATACACCCTCATCAGTAATGCCTCATCATACACCCTCATCAGTAATGCCTCATACACCCTCATCAGTAATGTCTCATCATACACCCTCATCAGTAATGTCTCATACACCCTCATCAGTAATGTCTCATCATACACCATCATCAGTAATGTCTCATCATACACCCTCATCAGTAATGCCTCATCATACACCCTCATCAGTAATGCCCATGCATTAAAGCATTCCGTCTCCAGACGGATTTCCGTCAATTTGATTGGGGAGATCCGTCCATTTGATTCGCAGTCTGACGGAAGTATTTGCATGATTTGTAGATGCATACAGATTGAAACAAAATTGAGCCAATCAGAGGCGCCAAATATGGAAAAGGGCTTTTTTTCCCTATCGCGCCAAGCAGTCATCATCACTCAGCGACTCGAGAGACAGGTCGCCTTTTTTGCAGCCTCACGCGTCAACTGCTTGTTTACCAACGTCACAGCCACCACGCTGCTTGCACTCGCTGCTATATACCGATTAGCTAACGTTAGCTTAATAGCGTCTGTTAAATGGAAGGAGTAAGCCGGCCACTAAAAAGAGAACCCACCGCGGGGTTCTCAGATGAAAAGGATCAGCGGGACCACCTAACAAAAAGTTTCGAGAGGAGAGGACGTTTGAAGAGACTGGCTAGGCAGCGCTACTGGGGGCTGTAGTGGTGAGTTAACTTGTTCCGTGTGCCGCAACGATGTCAAAAAGAAAAACAGAAACAACACGTTTGTCATTGTCGTGTTACTTCACAGTACAATATGTGAGTCCCCTGCTGTGGTTGTGAGTATACGTTTATTAGCTTAACTCCGTAGCAACATCACACAGGTGTATCTGTAGACAGTCTCCTCCCCACCGTATATATTCTCTCTGTCAGGATCTATGGGTAACATTACTGTATATTTGCATATCGTATATGTCACAAATGTAACAGTACTATATACCTGTAGTATGTCCCTATGCCATAAATGTCATGATGTCAATGTCATGCATGTCATAAATGTCACTGAATTGAAAATGGGGGACCCTGATGATGTAAACAAGACAAACGTCTTTCTCTGGTCTGCATCCCCTTAACAATTGTGTGTATTGAGCCATACTGTATTGTACCCATTCTGCAATCGGTTAAATATTGATTGATTGTTATAACGGATTGCAGAATGGGTACAATACAGTACAGCTCAATACACACAATTGTCAAGGGGTTGCAGACCAGAGAAAGACTTTCCTCTTTACATCAGGGTCCCCCATTTTCAATTCATCATAACATATATGACATACATGACATACAGATAGATAATACTGCTACATCTATACATTTATGACGTACCAGATTTACACAGTATTGTTTGTGATACAATAAGAGTCTAAAAAAGAGAGCATATACATTTGACGAAGAAACTGTACATTGGAGGAGGTTGGGTGGAGGGGGGGGGGGACTGTACATTGGAGGTGGTTGGGGAGGGAAGGGTTGGGTAGGCGGGGTAACTGTACATTGGATTATCGACGAAACCGAAACAAGTAGGCTCCCTTAAAACGCCAACGCTATTAAAAAGAAATACAGTGGAGGTTAAAATAAGAATATGACTTGGCCTGAAAAAAAATTCAGTCAGGAGATTTTTTTTTGCTTTAATCCCTGAATGCCTCATACACCATCATCAGTAATGTCTCATCATACACCCTCATCAGTAATGTCTCATACACCCTCATCAGTAATGCCTCATCATACACCATCATCAGTAATGTCTCATCATACACCCTCATCAGTAATGTCTCATACACCCTCATCAGTAATGTCTCATACACCCTCATCAGTAATGTCTCATACACCCTCATCAGTAATGTCTCATACACCCTCATCAGTAATGTCTCATACACCCTCATCAGTAATGTCTCATACACACCCTCATCAGTAATGCCTCATCATACACCCTCATCAGTAATGCCTCATCATACACCCTCATCAGTAATGTCTCATACACCCTCATCAGTAATGCCTCATCATACACCCTCATCAGTAATGTCTCATACACCCTCATCAGTAATGTCTCATACACCCTCAACATTAATGCCTCATCATACACCCTCAACATTAATGCCTCATCATACACCCTCATCAGTAATGCCTCATACACCCTCATCAGTAATGTCTCATCATACACCCTCATCAGTAATGTCTCATACACCCTCATCAGTAATGTCTCATCATACACCCTCATCAGTAATGTCTCATACACCCTAATCAGTAATGTCTCATACACCCTCATCAGTAATGTCTCATACACCCTCATCAGTAATGTCTCATACACCCTCATCAGTAATGTCTCATCATACACCCTCATCAGTAATGTCTCATACACCCTCATCAGTAATGTCTCATACACCCTCATCAGTAATGTCTCATCATACACCCTCATCAGTAATGTCTCATACACCCTCATCAGTAATGTCTCATCATACACCCTCATCAGTAATGTCTCATACACCCTCATCAGTAATGTCTCATACACCCTCAACATTAATGTCTTGCACACCCTCAACAGTAATGTCTTGTGTAATGTCTCTTTCTCTCTAGATACTTAGGGCGGGATCCACTAAGAATGGATTGCGCGGTGGGAATTGCACCCTTAACTGCGCAAGGTTTGCACGCGGATTCTGCTCCGTCTTTGCGAGCTATCCACTAAGGACATGCACGGATGAGATACCAGCGCAGACACGGCCATTATGTGTTGATATGCTCCAGCGCAGTTGGCTTGCGGATCTGCAGTGCACCTGACAGCGCTGTTGGCAGAGAGAGAGAGAGAGAGCTCGGAGGACGTTCACTTGTTTAAACAAACTGTATAAACGCCATAATACTGTTGATTTAAGTTGGGACTCGGTCCCTTTCAAAATGGAGCATGGTGCGGTTTGCTGTTGGTGTACTGTGAACGCAATCGAAATTTATATAGTACCTAATCTAGGAAGCGTAGGGTTTTTGGAAGTGAGTGTGAATTAGAGTGTGCGAGCAAGCATGAGAGAGTGTGTGTGTGCAAGCGTGATTTTCCCGAAAATTATCTGTCCAATAGAATGAACGACTTGGCGACTGCATGTCCTTTGTTTACAAATTAGGTTTGCTCAAAAAAGTAATGACAGTCTCTCTCTCTCTCGCTCTCTCTCTTGCTCTCTCTCTAGTCAGACTGGCGCCGCGCGCGTAATGACAGTCTCTCTCTCTCTCTCTCTCTCTCTCGCTCTCTCTTTCTCACTCTCTCTCTCACTCTCTCTTTCTCTAGTCAGACTCGCGCCGTGCACTAATGACAGTCTCTCTCTCTCTCTCTCTCTCTCTCTCAATCTCTCTCTCTCTCTCTCTCTCTCTCTCTCTCTCTCTCTCTCTCTCTCTCTCTCTCTCTCTCTCTCTCCCTCAACTTAACTACAAATTAGGTTCGCTCAAAAAAGGGCAGTGTGAACGCTAACCAAAATCAAACAATGTATCATTGTATCATTCTCACATTTGGTCCACCAGAAAGTCCGGACTATCCGTGGACTTTCAGATGTGAACACGGCCACAGCGTTTAGGGCTTTGCTTATTTACCACCATGTCTGTGAAGACAGTAGGTGCGTACAGTAGCAATAAGTGCTCGGTGCAATTGGCGGCGACCTTTGATACCGAGCAGATTTCCACGAGGCTCATTTACATAGAAAGGGGACATGTTCCGCCCATATTACCTCATTTAAATACGCGCCAATTGCACCGGAGGCAATGCTGATGGAACGCATGCGCCACCTCATTTCACCCGTTGCACGTCCTCTGTGGATACCAAACAGAGTTTCAGAGCGATATGCACCGGCTTTGTGCCGCGCAAACCCTTTGTGGATCCCGCCCTATGTCTCTTTCTTTCTAGATACTATGTCTCTTTCTCTCTATATGTGGCCGGGTGGGGGTATTGTGGATGTGGCTCTGGCATCAGCGTGTATTTCAGCCTGGCCGGATGGCGGCTGGAACAGGCACTTCCTAGTAGGGAGCGGGCGACGGCAGCAGCAAACATTTCCCCATGCATGTGTGGAATAATATAATGCCCTCATGTAAAGACATTCCCCACCCCTGTGTCCCCTTACCTGTGTGCCCCTCCCCCACCCAATTGACCTATCAAATGGGACCACATCCCCCCCCCCCCCCTTTTAACTATATAGGGCTCCTCCCGACCACAATCGAGGTCTCTTTACCTGGGTCAATTCAGCTGATCACCTGGGGAGAGCCCCTCAGCCATTCTCTCTCTCTAAATACTATTTGTATGTTTCTATCTGTTTGGTTAATAAACCTTTGTTATTAACTAAACCTCGGTTGACTGAGAACATTCTTCTTCAGGATATCCACGAATATCCCATGCATGGTTCCCCTGTTACACGATGAGAGAGAGTGTGGCGTGTAGATACTCGAGTGACAAAGTGTCCTGGGAACAACAGGCAGGGAACAGTGAACAGTGTGAAGAGGCGAGGCGTTGTGCTTACGCCTGGCGATACAAAGGTTGGGGAAATAGACGTACCGTTGCGGTCCGGGTGTGTGCTGCGTGTGTGGCGTTTGCTACGCCGGGTGTTTCATTCATTCATTTAAAGTGTGGTGGTCAACAGGTGGTCACTGCTTTAGCCTACCTTATGATAGGGGTTCAGTTGGTTAGGGTGAGCATTGATGTGAAATTCAGTCTGTCTCTCTTTTTATTATCTAAATTGTGATAACTATATTTGTAATAAAGGCAATCTATTTTTATACTGCAATATTCAATAAAGATTATATATTTTAAATATAATTATTTTGTCCGTCTATTATATACCCTAAGCCTCAGGGTTACAGTTTGGCGCAGTTGGCAGGATATTAAGAAAAAGAATGTTGTGACCTAGGCTTCGGGTATTTATAGCGGTACATAGGGAGACAGGTTGGACTTACATACAGGGTGAGAATGTAGGGACAGAGTGGCTAAAAGCAGTGACCACACAGCGTCCAAGAAGGCCGGGAAGTCAGTCAACAGAAGACAATTTCCTGCCAGGCCGGGTGGACAAGAGGACCGTTGGTGAAGTGACGCGGCACAGCTGTTTAAGGTGGATTTGTGAAACACAAAAATGAGTGTGGAGGACTTGCAAGATGAACTGACTGCTCTGAAAGCCAGAGTGCAGTCTGATAAAGAGGCCATCAGCCAATTGAAAGATGAAAATTAGTCTTTAGTACAGAGGTTGGACGTGAAGCAATCTCCCTTGTCTACTCAGTCCTCTGGTAATCAGGGGTCGGGGGGGGTGAGAGTCTAGCTGTTGGTCCCAGGGAACGTATTGTATACCTGCCAAAAGAGAGAAATGTACAGTGTTCACTGGGGGGTCAAGCGCAAATTTTTATGAATGGTTGGATGAAATAATGCCACTTTGGTCTACCGCTCCTACACTGGAGTTGAAAAAGTAGCGTACATTTATGAGCATCTGGGGGGGGAAGCAAGGCAGGAGATAAAGTATCGCACACAGGCTGAACGATCAAATCCAGTACAGGTGTTAGACATTCTCCAAGAGCTATATGGGCAGCCCCAGTCACTCACTAAGGTACAAAGACAGTTCTTTGATAGAAGACAGCAGGATGGGGAGTCTGTACGGGAATATTCACATGCATTAATGGCTATCATGGAAGAGATCAATCACTGTAAGGTGAAGGAGGCGTGGTGCGGCGATTTGCAGAAAATGTATCTCATATCAGTCATCGTCGAGAGTTAAAGAAAACAACTCGGCAGCAACCAACCATGTCGTTTTTTGAGCTCCGTAGAAAAGCTTTTCAGTGGGGGAAGGAAGCGGAGTGCGGGGTAGAGCGTAGAAGGCGGGTGGTGGGTTCCTGTGGAGAAGGTGGAGGCCACGCCAGTAGAGGCGAGTGTGGTTACTGCTGCGATGGAGGTTAAGGCTGAACCCATGCTTGCTAAAGTTTTAGATATGTTACAAAAACAACAGGTTTTAATTGATGATTTATCACAAACATATTCAACCACTTTGCAGGCATCAGGGTCCAGGCGAACAGACGCCCGTAAATAGCAGTCGCGATACGATGCCTCAGGGCAGCCTATTTGTTTTAAGTGTCAGAAAGCTGGCCATATCGCATGATTCTGTGTGGCCCCACGACCTAGCCGTAGTCAAGACCATTTGTCTCCTGCTTTTCCCGCAGGGAGGGATGGGGCAGCCCAGATATCGGAGCAGCAGGGAAACTGTCTCCCCCTGTGGTGAAGAGCCAAACCGCAGGTGGAGTACAGCCAGGCTCAGGCCATGGTTAGACTAGTGTTTTTGTGGCTCGTTTTTGAATACGTTTGATGTCCCTATTACACAGAAATGCGTTTTTTGGCGTTTTTTGGCGGATACGGCTGAAACGCTAAATTGTGTTTGCGTTTTGGAGAACCCCTAAAAAACGCGCCGACAACAGCCGTGTAGTCAGCATGGAGCCGTTGTTGCGAAAACGTCCATGCGCAGTAGATACCATCTGCGTGCCCTTCCGGTGACAGCAAACCAAATAGCTGCAGCTACTTTGTGTTGTCAAGTTATTGTTATAAGGACCCCAGTCCAAGCTACAACAGTCTGCATTCCCTTAACAATTGTTTGTATTGAGCCATATTGTATTGTACCCATATGCAATATGTTAAATAAAGTTTACATCCATTCATTCTGCTAGCATTACCGATTGGCACTGCCACTGGATAACATGAGCTAGTGTTAGCTATCAAACCCTGTTAGCTCAAAGCTCCTCTTTCAACTTAACAAGCATTAAACAAAATGGCCCAGTCATCTATTCACCTTTGTTTAATACACACAGCGTTGTCTCTAATGTTATCTAACCACTGATAGCTCCCGATATCATCAGTTTGGTGCTGGCTAAGTAGCGTGAGCTAACGTTAGCTTCTAGCCACAATGCTATACTGTTATAATGGCAAATTCCATTGACGTTAGCATGCAGCTAACAATGCTACCGATCTTTTTTTAGACTAAACTATCCGCTCTTGGTGGTCACTTGTGTTGATGTTAGTTTTGTTTCATCAACAAATGACAGGCAGAACACACAGTGAATGTATCCGTTTTGTTTATTGCACTTTTATTAGGCTTTGCTGAAAAAGAATTGCTGCATTGAGTAAATAGCTCACATTCAAGTTATGATTGGTTGAAATTGCCTTCATGTTCGCCACCTACTGCCACCTACTGCTTTGGCAGTGTACTACATCACTGTGCCCAGGTGACAAAAACGAAAGTGTGACTCGAGGCTGCCGCGTCGCGGCGAAACTTGTATGACAATGAAACGAAAATGAAACGAAAGGTGTAACCGCCGCCTCAGTAACAGTACCCTATATTGATCCACATGTGTATGAGTGTTTGGTAGGGGAGTGTGACACTGTGGAAGTTTCTATGGGGGGGGGTGAAGTTTCAATGTTTAATCGATTCCGGGTCAAATGTTTCGACTGTTACCGAATGTTTTTTCTTTAAACATCTACTGCCAAGATGGAGTGGGAATTTGGCTGACTGTGGGTGGCTGGCATTGAGTGGGGCCCATGGGTTGAATATCTGGGCTACTTCACAATTGATGTTGGACAGGACTAAACGACCGAAAGGAGCCGTAGTCGACTGCCAACCTCTTAGTCCAATACAAAAAAAATATATAAATTAAAAAAAATATTATTATTATAATCTTTTTAAATTTTTTAAATTTTTTATCATTCTTTCCAAAAGAAAAGAGGCATAGAAGCTAACGCTAATGGCACGCATACCAACCAGAGGCTAACTGCCTAAGAAAACAGGCACAGAGGCACTGAAAGAGGATTTCACCCATCTAATGAACACACTAGACTAGACAAATATCAAGATGTATCCATCAGTGGACCAATTGCATGCTTTTGCAGAGGACAAGAAGCCTCTGTTGACTCCTTCAGACATTAAGCACCCCCTACAGCCCAAATGGAATAAAAAAAAATTATAATAATAATAATACTAAAAAGAAATTAGAATAAAAAAATTCATAGTCGACTAATCGGCTAATTTCGGCCAATCATAGTCGACTATCCAAATCCTTAGTCGGGGACAGCCCTAAGCCACAGACACGCCTCACATCGCTACATCTGGCTGAGGTAGTGGCCGGGGAGGGTGTTTCTGTTCATTTTAAGCGGGTGGGTCCACAGGAAGAGCAGGTTATGATTAGGGAGCAGCATGGGTCGCGAGGAGACAGAGCTGTCCCCCCAGATCGCTGCACTGCGTTTCCCGGGTTTCTCGGAGGAGCAGGCAAGACAAGCCAGACAACTGTTGTACAAATGTTCTCATGTATTTGCATCCTCAGATAGTGATTTAGGATGCACAAATCTAATTTATCATGAAATCCATATCATATATGTAATGAAAATTACATAATTATATACCATGTATCTTTCTTTCTAGATACTGTCTTTCTTTCTAGATACTATGTCTCTTTCTTTCTAGATACTATCTTTCTTTCTAGATACTATGTATTTTTCTTTCTAGATACTGTCTTTCTTTCTAGATACTATGTCTCTTTCTTTCTAGATACTATGTATTTTTCTTTCTAGATACTATGTATTTTTCTAGATGCTATGTATCTTCCTTTCTAGATACTTTGTCTCTTTCTTTCTAGATACTATGTCTCTTTCTTTCTAGATACTATGTTTCTTTCTTTCTAGATACTTTGTTTCTTTCTTTCTAGATACTATGTTTCTTTCTTTCTAGATACTATGTTTCTTTCTTTCTAGATACTGTCTTTCTTTCTAGATACTTTGTCTCTTTCTTTCTAGATACTATGTCTCTTTCTTTCTAGATACTATGTTTCTTTCTTTCTAGATACTATGTCATGCACAAGGGAAGTGGAAGTACAAAAACAAGCGGGCAGCGTCTGTGTTGCCTAGAAACATAAATATAAGCCCCAAAATCCCTGCGATATAGGACTTTCAGCTGTTATCCCAGCCTTCCACCCCACTGTGAGAACCCCCCCCCCCCCCAGCCCCCACCAGAAGACAGCTGAAAGCCCACATCCATCACTCGTCTCTCTCTCTTTCTCCCTCTCTCTCTTTCTCTCTCCCCCTCTCTACAAACACACTGATGCCTTTGCTCTCTGCTGTATCAATTTAGTGCAAACCACTCACATGCACGCACGCACGCACGCACGCACGCACGCACGCACGCACGCACGCACGCACGCACGCACGCACGCACGCACACACACACACACACACACACACACACACACACACACACACACACACACACACACACACACACACACACACACACACACACACACACACACACACACACACACACTCACATTATGCCTCGGTGGACAGGGCCCCACTTTAAAAGCCGGACCGATCTCTGTCCACATATGACCAATGAATGAAGTGCTTCCCTCATTCCCTAGACATGTCTTTTTGATATTAGCCCGCATTGTGAAGCAGGCGCGCACACTTCTCCTCTATGCAGCTCCTAGACGACACGATATTGAGTTGGGGAAGCAGTTGAGCTGTGGAGGGAGAGAGGGACGGTGAGAGAGAGAGGGGAGGGGGATGAGAGAAGTGCATGTGTGTGTGTGTGTGTGTGTGTGTGTGAAGGAAGAAAGAGAGAGAGAAGAAAGAGAGAGAAGACAGAGAGAGAAGACAGAGAGAGAGAAGAGAGAGGGGGGGTTAGAGAAAAGTGCATGTGTGTGTGTGTGTGAGGAAGAGAGAGAGAGAGAAGAGAGGGAGAAGAAAGAGAGAGAGAGAGAGAGAGAGAGAGAGAGAGAGAGAGAGAGAGAGAGAGAGAGAGAGAAGAGAGAGGGAATAGTACACTTTACATTATCTACCCGGCCGGCAGACAAACACGGTGCTATGGGTGACGGATTAGCATTAGCCCGGCGTACAGTACCGGAATTTTCCGTCGACTCACCAAGACCCCAAACAACCCCTAAAAAGGATGTGAAATACTTACAGAAGGAATACATCGCCCTTGACACTTTTCTCCCCTTCTCTGTTAGGATTTAGTGTGGAGTTTGACAGATCAAATAAAAACTAGCTCCCAAGGATTTGTGGGGGGGGGGGGTTAAAGTGAAGTGCCTTGCTCAAGGGCACATCGGCGGAATCCACAGGTCTTACTCAGCAAGGAGTCGGAAAGCGGCTACCCGCTGATTCCCGCGGAGGAGAAGTAATTATTTTATGCAGAGTCTGGTATTTGAACTCGTAACCTCTCTCATTCGTTATACTTCTGTTAGGGTTTGTAACCGACCTCAAACGCAACGGCACAGAGAGAGTTGTTCAGAGTTAGCCAAAGCAAGGGCGTATTTATTTTCAGAGTTACAAGATGGAATGAAGTTGAGCAACCGAACAAACGGGGAATCTGGCATGTGAAGATTGTTGCGGCTCTGCAGATACTCCCAGTAGGTGGTGGTGAGGAATTGGCTTGTGACGTCTGAAGCGGCTCTGCAGATCCTCCCAGCTTTCACTCCCGGTGGAAACGGAGAGAGAGAGAAATCAGAGTTAGCCCAGCGCACAACAGAAGCAGAGAGGTGACTGATCCAGTATATATCCAAGTGACTTGATCTTCGGTGTACCACACACAAGTTAGCAGAGTCTAGAGAAAAAACAATACGGTAATCCAAAGTGTAAATCCAACACAAAAATAGGTGAGAACAGTACAAACAAAAACGGGATCTCTTCGGTGTTTCACAAACACACAAAAAACTGATGATCCAAAAAGAACTGTTTCCAAAAACTCACCAGAGCGCAACGCGTAAAGCGGGCAGATAACGAGGCGCAGCTCCGAACGGGGAACCAGGTTCTCCACAGGGATTCTCCACGAAAATCCTGGAGAGCAAAAGACAGGAAACAGCGACGGGGAAGGCAGGCAAATGCAGGAGTAATTCAGAACGATCCAACATCGATAGTAGGGGGATCAGAGTATATAAAGCCACAGGGCGCTGATTACAAGCTGTGACAGCTGCGGGATGAAATTGATACTTGCTCCAGAAGCGTGTGGCGGGGAAAGCACCAATCAACACGGCACCTTACAGGAACGGAGCGTGTGGCGGGGAATGCAATTAATCAACAAAGTACCTTAAAGGAACGGAGCGTGTGGCGGGGAGCGGACCAAACCTCACAACTTCTACCTATTGTACTGCTCCTCCCACCTGACGTCCTCTGCTGCCCCGTAGTGGTTGAACATTTCAGCACCGCGAAAAGTCACAACTAGTCTTTCTCTTTCACCTGACAAACAAATTCAGGGCAGGCACAATGACTCTACTTACAGTCACACATACGTGTTTTTTTTTTTTTTTTATCCTCTTTTTCTCCGCCTGATTTTCTATTTTTCTCCCCATCCCAATTTAGTCGTTATGCCAATTCTCAGCCAAATGAGTTAGTATGACGACCGGCCCAAGCCGCAGGCAATGCTGACTCCGGGAGTCGAGACCGCAGCCTCTTGCATTGGTGACGAGCGCAATCTCCGCTACGCCATCCGACCATCAGTCACACATACGTTTGAAATGTTTTATTCTATTTATTTTTGGGATTCTTTCTGTATTTTTCACCCATCCCAATTTAGTCGTTATGCCAATTCCCTTCCTGGTGGTTGCGTGCATTGCCCCACTGTCGGGTGTAGAACTACCACATGCCTCCTCCGATACATGTGGAGTCGCCAGCCGCTTCTTTTCACCTGACAGCGAGGAGTTTCACTGGGGGAACGTAACACGTGCGGAGGTTCACGCTATTTCCCCCCGATCCCCTCCTTGCTGAACAGGCGCCCCGACCGAGCAGTAGGAGTTGCAATTTACAACGACCAGGACACATACCCCACCGGCTTCCCACCCGCTAACACTGCCTTATTGTGTTAGTAGGGACGACTGACCAAGCCGGATGTACCGCTGACAGCTGGATTCGATCCCAGAGTCTCTGCGGTGGTAGGCGAGTGCTTAGTCCACTGCACTAGCCAGCCACACCACGTATACGTACATTTGATTAATTCTGGTGACGCTGTGTAATACGAGGGTGTTTTATAAAACGGTCGCTTTGGGCAAGAATCTACCAGGATGCATTGTGCTTCTAGTTTCACGCTCATTTATTGCAATAGGTTCTCACTTCTCAGCTGTTTGTGTACATTCAACAGTAAGGCCTATAGTTGTCTTATTCGCGGGAAGGTGTAGCAACGCGCAGACAGCGGGAAACAGTGGCTCGGGAGGTAGAGCAGTAATCCGCATGGTTGCCTCCGCCGTCGGTGTGTGAATGTGTGAGTGAATGAGTAAAGTGTGAGGAACAAAATTTATATAGTGCTTTTATCCAAAGCGCTTTACAATTTAATTGTAAAGCGCTTTGGATAAAAGCACTATATAAATGCAGCCATTTACCATTTAATATTTTGTACAGTCTCTCATTGGCTCCTCCCCCTTGTGTTTCCCCCACAGGTGGGTTCCATGGACTTCATGGCTATGAAGCGCTCCCAGCTCTACAGCATGGCCAACAACCCCTACTCCTCCCCACAGCAGCCCGGGGGCGGGCCTTACCCCTCCCAGCCATACACATCACCTGCCCCACACCGATACCCAATGGGCATGCAGGGGCGGGGCCAGGTGGGCATGAGCGGGATGCAGTACCCTCAACAGCAGGTACGTCAGGAGCAGATGTGTGTGTGTGTGCGTGTGTGTGTGTGTGTGGATGTGTGTGTGTGTGTGTGTGTACAGTACAGGTGTCCTTTCATTGATACATTTGTACAGTTGCTTTCCACACATTGTTCTGTTCTGCACATGAAAACAATGCTGCAGAATAATCTCTAGTGTTTATTTAACACCAAATCATACATTTTGTGAGTATTATTGTTTTGCCAGTACATGTGCTTATTATTGTCTAGGAAGTTACTCATTCAGTATGAAAAACACATTAAAGAATGACTTATTGGTGAAAACATCTAAGATGAGCGATTAGTCTACCATTTGACTAAGAGTATGTAGTGTGTGTGTGTGTGTGTGTGTGTGTGTGTGTGTGTGTGTGTGTGTGTGTGTGTGTGTGTGTGTGTGTGTGTGTGTGTGTGTGTGTGTGTTTCTCTCGATTGAGTCAGTACCCTCCGTGGTGCCATTCCAGAAATGGTTGCTGGCTGATATCATAAAGGATATTGCGACGGGACATTTGCTTCTAATTTACAAGGTTCTCCAGCGCTTTTGTTCACCAAAGGCCTGGCATGTTCCCTGTGAGCCGGAGTCTAATATAGCAGCCAGCAGCCTGCATGCTTCACCACATGGCATCTGGAAACAGCATCGTGTTCATCGCTCAACCCCCTCCCCCCACACACACACGGACGCACGCACACACGCACACACACACACGCATACACGCACACACACACACGCACACACACGCACACACGCACGCAATAAAAAAATCGCTAAATAATTTGTTTAAAATCTTTTTTTTTTTACATTTTTTTATTTAACCAGGAAGTTTGGGAGAGGGAGGTAAGGGTTTTTAGATTGTGTGTTGTGAAGTTTAGACTTCAGAGAGGGAGAGTAAAGTACAGAAAAAAAGGTACCGTTGGGTACCGATATCGATTCCCAGGTAAAAATAAACATTTTCAGGCTTTGTGTTCCGAAAAGACCCACCGCGTAGGCCAGATGCAAGCCGCATTTTACAATAAATGTCTGTAGGGCTGCTTAAAATGTTTTTTTTTATTATAATCGCAAATTGTATTGCAATCGCAATATCTGTCAGAAAAATCGCAATTAGATTATTTCCCAAAATCGTGCAGCCCTAGTCTGTATACATATGTGTTTTTTTTTATCCACTTTTTCTCCTTATTTTCAATTTTTTCTCCCATCCCAATTTCGCCTCGCCAATTCTCCCTTCAATTCTCCCCTCCCCTGTCTCGAACGTTGCTAGACTATGCCTCCCACTGGTCGGCTGCAGTGAGGACCAAGCCTTGCATCACGTGTCCCCTCCGGTACACGAGGAGGCAGCTGTCGCATTTTTTCACCTGAACAGCGCGATCTCTCAGTGGCGAGGAGTAACGTGTGGGAGGCTCACGCTGCCCCCGATACTTCCTGATTCTGCTGTACAGGCGCACCAACCGACCTGTAGGAGTCGCTGTCCACAACGTCCAATCCCCACCCACCGTCTTTTCCACCCCTAACACTGCCAATTGTGTTAGTATGAACGACCGGCCAAGCCGGTAGCAACGCCGAGAGCTGGGCTCGATACCAGCATCTCCTGCGTTAGTGGCGAGCGCCTTTCCCACTGCGCCACTCAGCCGCCCTGTATACATGTGTGTGTGTGTGTGTGTGTGTGTGTGTGTGTGTGTGTGTGTGTGTGTTATCATGCACAAGTATATGTGTCATTGATTGTGTATGTGTGATTGCTTGTGTGTGGTTGTTTAATTGTGTGTATTGTGTGTATAAATGTGGATTGTGTTTGTTTGATTGTGGATTGTGCGTGTCTGTGTGAGTGTGTGTCTGTGTGAGTGTGTGTCTGTGTAAGTGCGTGTCTGTGTGAGTGTGTCTGTGTGAGTGTGTGTCTGTGTGAGTGTGTGTCTGTGTAAGTGCGTGTCTGTGTGAGTGCGTGTCTGTGTGAGTGTGTGTCTGTGTGAGTGTGTGTCTGTGTGAGTGTGTATTTGTGTGAGTGCGTGTCTGTGTGAGTGTGTGTCTATGTGAGTGTGTGTCTGTGTGAGTGTGTGTCTGTGTGAGTGTGTGTCTGTGTAAGTGCGTGTCTGTGTGAGTGCGTGTCTGTGTGAGTGTGTGAGTGTGTGTCTGTGTGAGTGCGTGTCTGTGTGAGTGCGTGTCTGTGTGAGTGTGTGTCTATGTGAGTGAGTGTCTGTGTGAGTGTGTGTCTATGTGAGTGTGTGTCTGTGTGAGTGTGTGTCTCTGTGAGTGTGTGTCTGTGTGTGTGCTCTGTGGAGTGTGTGTCTGTGTGAGTGTGTGTCTCTGTGAGTGTGTGAGGGTAGCCTGCTGTAGTCATCTCAGTAGTAAACAACCCACGTCACAGCATGTGTCCGGGACAATGGACTACTGTCTCACACAATACAACCACTGTCTGTTTACTGAGTCTTAAGTAAATCCCATTTGTACTGAGAGGGGGTGTTTGAACATGTTGTGTGTGGTGCTTGTGTGTGTGTGTGTGTGTGTGTGTGTGTGTGTGTGTGTGTGTGTGTGTGTGTGTGTGTGTGTGTGTGTGTGTGTGTGTGTGTGTGTGTGTGTGTGTGTGTGTGTGTGTGTGTGTGTGTGTGTGTGTGTGTGTGTGTGTGTGTGTGTGTGTGTGTGTGTGTGTGTGTGTGTGTGTGTGTGTGTGTGTGTGTGTTAAGATGCCCTTCCACTTGCAACTGCATGTGTGATGTCTGCTATACTCCAGTCCTGGCATGAAGTGAGCTCTGGTGTGTAGAGAACAATAATTGAACAATAACTCCTCACTCTAGATCCTACTCAGACAACAGCACTGGCTGCCAAACAAGCCACGCTATTCTGGGGAGGGAGAGAAGAGAGAGAGAAAGAGAGATAGGGGGGGGGGGGGGGGGGGGGGGGGGGCAGGCGAGAGAGCATACTGTCCCCTTGTCACTGCTGGCTATATATAGTCAGGCTGGACTGTTGGTTGAAGCTTGGATGCCTCACACAGAAGTAACTGTAGCCACCACCACACAGAGAGAGAGAGAGAGAGAGAGAGAGAGAGAGAGAGAGAGAGAGAGAGAGAGAGAGAGAGAGAGAGAGAGAGAGAGAGAGAGAGAGAGAGAGAGAGAGAGAGAGAGAGAGAGAGAGAGAGAGAGAGAGAGAGAGAGAGAGAGAGAGAGAGAGAGAGAGAGAGAGAGAGAGAGAGAGAGAGAGAGAGAGAGAGAGAGAGAGAATGTGTGTGTGTGTGTGTGTGTGTGTGTGTGAGAGAGAGAGAGAGAGCATTTCAAATCATTTCAAAAGGCAGTGGACGG
This sequence comes from Notolepis coatsorum, assembly GCF_963971535.1. NCBI lineage: Eukaryota > Metazoa > Chordata > Actinopteri > Aulopiformes > Paralepididae > Notolepis > Notolepis coatsorum. The sequence goes on along the minus strand of NW_028171067.1, from coordinate 1,272 downwards.
TGTACTAAAAAGACAAAGCTCCATGCAATAAAAATATTCTATGACATTAACACACCTATTGAAATTTGGTGCAAATGATTTGACAGCGTAATCCAGCCTATTGTGCTATTATGGTAGTGAGGTATGGGGTCCACTCAGTCAAACGCACAGCAGAGGCCCTACATGCAGAATTCTGTAGAACATTTTTGAATGTCCATTGACATTCATGCCAATAAAGCACGAATTGAATTTAACTGAACTGAATTGAACGCACACAATATCCGTTGAATATCCATGACAAGTCCCTCCCTAACTTCCTGTTATTACAGGAAATGCATACATAATGTGGAATCAAATAGCATTCTGACTTTAAAGGTAGAATCTGTAACAGTGACCTCTAGGCAAAATAGCCCAATTTAGTATTGGACTTTGTTTACCTTTTTTGTTGTTGTGTGGGTTGGAGTTTAGTCATTTATTATACTGTGAATTTCTCCAGACCTCTCTTGGTAGAGCCTGAGGTGTGGTCAGCAGTAGCAACTCCTCTCCATATATTTACATTTACATTACATTTTCTCATTTAGCTGACGCTTTTATCCAAAGCGACTTACAAGTTCTGTACGACAAGTCAGCAGGAAGGGTACAACTCTTTCAGCTGAGTAAGTAATGTTCATCAAACAGTGCCACTGAAGTCCAACCCACACGTCAGACAAAAAGAAAAGATGTAAACAAAGCACAATACCAAGAGGTGCTCTGTTGCCCAGATTCTACCATTAAAGAGGACAAAATAAATGCCAAAACAAAGATACATACAGACAAAATAACACCAACACATAGACAGCCACTCACCCACTCACTCATACACACACACACACACACACACACACACACACACACACACACACACACACACACACACACACACACACACACACACACACACATGCACACACACACACACACACACACACACACACACACACACACACACACACACACACAACCACACACTTGTGTGGCATCCATGGATGTGGGGGGAGTGAGTGTGTCTGGGTAGTAATCACAGCGCAGCGCCACGGAATGTAATTAGTCCAAATAGAATTAGTTGTTCTCCCTGTCTATGGCCATGGGAGCCGGGCATCTAAAGTTTCTAATTATGCAGCGGCCACCATTACCACACTGTCTCTCTGTGTGTGGAGACAGAGGACTAGAGCTCAGTGACTAACGAGTCTGGAGGAGCTTAAGTTTGGTTCCACACACGCATGCACTCCTGACGAGCGTAACGAGGCGTCCCGG
>NW_028171068.1:0-1000 GCF_963971535.1 Notolepis coatsorum | reverse complement strand
ATACATTTCGTACCGACAGATTTTCACGAAAATCCTCCTCCGGATTCCTGAACGCGTGAAACGGTCTACGTATGTGGTCAAAATCTTCGTAGTTGGGTTGCCACGAATTAAATACACGCCACTCGTTCTTAAACTGAAATGCGCCTTCTCGTTGATTGAGTTTGCATACAGACGCGCCCCGCCAGCTCCTTATAAGGCGAATGAGGCGTGTGCAAAACAGCAGAGGTTTGGCATTGCCCTGGAAGCAATTTGCGACTGATCTCAAAATGAGATTAGATTCAAATGTATTGTTATTATATACATCACAAGTACAATACACCATCCAACCAGAGTGGATAAATAAATGCTCCATAAATAAATAAATGTGTAGAGAAACGGCTTAGTGAGGCAGCCTCAGCGCGCGAGCACACACACACATGTCAATATGAACAACTAAGCGATTGGCTCTTGACAAGCGTACAGTACTGTATGTACAGTAAGTTCACTAAGCCTCACCTGCCGCATCTTAATAACCCAATCGTGCGATATAGTGGAATAGAGTAATAGATTAACTAATTATATATAAATCTATAGTTCATTAACGATGCAGCAGCTGATACTGTATACTGAGATTTAAAAAAAAATAAAAATTATATAGATATTTTTCAAGTTCCAAGTTTTAACCCATTCTCTGCCGGAGCTTATATCCATCGCTGTAGCCTCTCTGCCAGCGCTATTTGTCTATGGAGATGTTCACCTTCTTTGCAGGGCTATAACTTTTTAAATTGTATTGCTAAATTGACATTACTATGGCCCATTCAACATCGATTATCTATCGTTCAGGATGTGGGAACGTTTTACTTTTTCATTCACACATTCATACTAAAATGTCCCCCTGTTATTAAGAGCTAAAGAACCACCATTGGTCCATTTTCCTCTTAGTGGGTCCAATGCAATAACATTAACATAAATGTACTTATTTATTTATTTGACTTGTAGTAAAATCTAAAATTATCATTAT
>NW_028171069.1:10000-15000 GCF_963971535.1 Notolepis coatsorum | reverse complement strand
GAGGAGTGAGAGGACGAGGGGGCGTGTCTCTACATGTTGTTAGGAGTGAGAGGACGAGGGGGCGTGTCTCTACATGTTGTGAGGAGTGAGAGGACGAGGGGGCGTGTCTCTACATGTTGTTAGGAGTGAGAGGACGAGGGGGCGTGTCTCTACATGTTGTTAGGAGTGAGAGGACGAGGGGGCGTGTCTCTACATGTTGTGAGGAGTGAGAGGACGAGGGGGCGTGTCTCTACATGTTGTGAGGAGTGAGAGGACGAGGGGGCGTGTCTCTACATGTTGTGAGGAGTGAGAGGACGAGGGGGCGTGTCTCTACATGTTGTTAGGAGTGAGAGGACGAGGGGGCGTGTCTCTACATGTTGTTAGGAGTGAGAGGACGAGGGGGCGTGTCTCTACATGTTGTGAGGAGTGAGAGGACGAGGGGGCGTGTCTCTACATGTTGTTAGGAGTGAGAGGAAGAGGGGGCGTGTCTCTACATGTTGTTAGGAGTGAGAGGACGAGGGGGCGTGTCTCTACATGTTGTGAGGAGTGAGAGGACGAGGGGGCGTGTCTCTACATGTTGTGAGGAGTGAGAGGATGAGGGGGCGTGTCTCTACATGTTGTGAGGAGTGAGAGGACGAGGGGGCGTGTCTCTACATGTTGTGAGGAGTGAGAGGACGAGGGGGCGTGTCTCTACATGTTGTTAGGAGTGAGAGGACGAGGGGGCGTGTCTCTACATGTTGTTAGGAGTGAGAGGACGAGGGGGCGTGTCTCTACATGTTGTGAGGAGTGAGAGGACGAGGGGGCGTGTCTCTACATGTTGTGAGGAGTGAGAGGACGAGGGGGCGTGTCTCTACATGTTGTTAGGAGTGAGAGGAAGAGGGGGCGTGTCTCTACATGTTGTTAGGAGTGAGAGGACGAGGGGGCGTGTCTCTACATGTTGTTAGGAGTGAGAGGACGAGGGGGCGTGTCTCTACATGTTGTGAGGAGTGAGAGGACGAGGGGGCGTGTCTCTACATGTTGTGAGGAGTGAGAGGACGAGGGGGCGTGTCTCTACATGTTGTTAGGAGTGAGAGGACGAGGGGGCGTGTCTCTACATGTTGTGAGGAGTGAGAGGACGAGGGGGCGTGTCTCTACATGTTGTTAGGAGTGAGAGGACGAGGGGGCGTGTCTCTACATGTTGTGAGGAGTGAGAGGACGAGGGGGCGTGTCTCTACATGTTGTTAGGAGTGAGAGGACGAGGGGGCGTGTCTCTACATGTTGTTAGGAGTGAGAGGACGAGGGGGCGTGTCTCTACATGTTGTGAGGAGTGAGAGGACGAGGGGGCGTGTCTCTACATGTTGTGAGGAGTGAGAGGACGAGGGGGCGTGTCTCTACTACATGTTGTGAGGAGTGAGAGGACGAGGGGGCGTGTCTCTACATGTTGTGAGGAGTGAGAGGACGAGGGGGCGTGTCTCTACATGTTGTTAGGAGTGAGAGGACGAGGGGGCGTGTCTCTACATGTTGTTAGGAGTGAGAGGACGAGGGGGCGTGTCTCTACATGTTGTGAGGAGTGAGAGGACGAGGGGGCGTGTCTCTACATGTTGTTAGGAGTGAGAGGACGAGGGGGCGTGTCTCTACATGTTGTTAGGAGTGAGAGGACGAGGGGGCGTGTCTCTACATGTTGTCAGGAGTGAGAGGACGAGGGGGCGTGTCTCTACATGTTGTGAGGAGTGAGAGGACGAGGGGGCGTGTCTCTACATGTTGTGAGGAGTGAGAGGACGAGGGGGCGTGTCTCTACATGTTGTTAGGAGTGAGAGGACGAGGGGGCGTGTCTCTACATGTTGTGAGGAGTGAGAGGACGAGGGGGCGTGTCTCTACATGTTGTGAGGAGTGAGAGGACGAGGGGGCGTGTCTCTACACGCTGTTAGGAGTGAGAGGACGAGGGGGCGTGTCTCTACATGTTGTTAGGAGTGAGAGGACGAGGGGGCGTGTCTCTACATGTTGTGAGGAGTGAGAGGACGAGGGGGCGTGTCTCTACATGTTGTGAGGAGTGAGAGGACGAGGGGGCGTGTCTCTACATGTTGTGAGGAGTGAGAGGACGAGGGGGCGTGTCTCTACATGTTGTGAGGAGTGAGAGGACGAGGGGGCGTGTCTCTACATGTTGTTAGGAGTGAGAGGAAGAGGGGGCGTGTCTCTACATGTTGTGAGGAGTGAGAGGACGAGGGGGCGTGTCTCTACATGTTGTTAGGAGTGAGAGGACGAGGGGGCGTGTCTCTACATGTTGTTAGGAGTGAGAGGACGAGGGGGCGTGTCTCTACATGTTGTTAGGAGTGAGAGGACGAGGGGGCGTGTCTCTACATGTTGTTAGGAGTGAGAGGACGAGGGGGCGTGTCTCTACATGTTGTGAGGAGTGAGAGGACGAGGGGGCGTGTCTCTACATGTTGTTAGGAGTGAGAGGACGAGGGGGCGTGTCTCTACACGCTGTTAGGAGTGAGAGGACGAGGGGGCGTGTCTCTACATGTTGTGAGGAGTGAGAGGACGAGGGGGCGTGTCTCTACATGTTGTGAGGAGTGAGAGGACGAGGGGGCGTGTCTCTACATGTTGTGAGGAGTGAGAGGACGAGGGGGCGTGTCTCTACATGTTGTTAGGAGTGAGAGGACGAGGGGGCGTGTCTCTACATGTTGTTAGGAGTGAGAGGACGAGGGGGCGTGTCTCTACATGTTGTGAGGAGTGAGAGGACGAGGGGGCGTGTCTCTACATGTTGTGAGGAGTGAGAGGACGAGGGGGCGTGTCTCTACTGTTCTCTCTTATTTCCCCTCCTTTCAGTCATCTTTTGTCTAAACTGGTTTCCATGGAAGAGAAATGCACGAAGGGTTAAGCGATTAAATGATACGTGCGCGGGAAGGAGAGCGCACGTGATCAGACCGGACATGCGGGTGGATTCTGGTGAGATAATAATAATAATAATAATTCAAGATTCAAGATTCAAGAGATTTGTTCGTCACGTACTACAGACACGAGACGTGTAGTGAGACGAAGGGGGCCATGCCTGCCGCCTTGATTGTGCAAAAAATACAAATAATAATAGAATAAAATAGAATAGATAATAAAATAGACATGATAAAAGTATACGATAAAATACAATAAGCATACGAATTAAAGGTAATGAGTCCAACTACTATACAATATACAGTTATACTATATATAACTATACTATACTAGCTATACACTATACAAAAACATAGTCATGTTTTTTAAAGTGACCTTTTTCTTTTGTGTTTAAAGTGACCTGTAGTGTGTTTGTATTATAATTATAATAATAATAAATTATACATTTAACTGATGGGTTTAGAGGAATGTTCAGAGACTAGATTAGATTAGATTAAAATGTATGGTCATCATGCAGCACAAGTACAGTACAACGAGAAGAGGTTTGGCATCCAACCAGAGTGCAAGTGTAACCGTAAAGTACACTAGTAATATACGGTACTGGGTAGTATAAAATATATAAATTAGTACTACTGAGTAATAGTGCAAATCAGATGTATGTACAGAGTATGTACTGCATTTATATTTTGTTTATTTTGTTTCTTGACCTTTACATTTATATTTTGTTCCTGCTCTCTAGGTTGTTCCTCACTCACCCCTGGTCTGGCTTTCTGTCATCATAACATACAAATGTTTAATTTTCTTTTCTGGAAATTAAGTACTTGTTCTAAGAGGATAACATGAATACAAGATATAAATAAATCATATTGGTTATACCCTTAAACCACAGCTCTAACTACATAGACCTTGGCAATTGTAGGCTTACAGGCTTATCTGACAATAATACACACGTCACGTCCATCTGCAGAGGAGTCGTGAACGACAGAGATTTATGGCCACGACTGGCTTGAATGCGCCTTGTCTCCTCTGTTTACCGCTCATTGTTGCTCGCTGGACGCATGGGCTGGTGTTCGCAGGCACCCAGTCGACGCCCCGCGAGGTCATGTGACTCAGGTCACAATGGAAATGTTTGTCTCTGCCGCTCGGCAACACTATAGCAGCCACCGGCCTGACCCATGACCCTGCTGACTGACCCCTCCTGCTTCAGGGCAGCACAGGGAGCTGTAGTGGTGACTTCCTGGTCTATAGGGAGGTGTAGTGGTGACTTCCTGGTCTATAGGGAGGTGTAGTGGTTACTTCCTGGTCTATAGGGAGCTGTAGTGGTGACTTCCTGGTCTATAGGGAGGTGTAGTGGTTACTTCCTGGTCTATAGGGAGGTGTAGTGGTTACTTCCTGGTCTATAGGGAGGTGTAGTGGTGACTTCCTGGTCTATAGGGAGGTGTAGTGGTTACTTCCTGGTCTATAGGGAGGTGTAGTGGTTACTTCCTGGTCTATAGGGAGGTGTAGTGGTGACTTCCTGGTCTATAGGGAGGTGTAGTGGTGACTTCCTGGTCTACAGGGAGGTGTAGTGGTGACTTCCTGGTCTATAGGGAGGTGTAGTGGTTACTTCCTGGTCTATAGGGAGCTGTAGTGGTTACTTCCTGGTCTATAGGGAGCTGTAGTGGTGACTTCCTGGTCTATAGGGAGGTGTAGTGGTTACTTCCTGGTCTATAGGGAGCTGTAGTGGTTACTTCCTGGTCTATAGGGAGGTGTAGTGGTTACTTCCTGGTCTATAGGGAGGTGTAGTGGTTACTTCCTGGTCTATAGGGAGCTGTAGTGGTTACTTCCTGGTCTATAGGGAGCTGTAGTGGTTACTTCCTGGTCTATAGGGAGGTGTAGTGGTTACTTCCTGGTCTATAGGGAGCTGTAGTGGTGACTTCCTGGTCTATAGGGAGGTGTAGTGGTTACTTCCTGGTCTATAGGGAGGTGTAGTGGTTACTTCCTGGTCTACAGGGAGGTGTAGTGGTTACTTCCTGGTCTACAGGGAGGAGTAGTGGTTACTTCCTGGTCTATAGGGAGGTGTAGTGTAGTGGTTACTTCCTGGTCTACAGGGAGGTGTAGTGGTTACTTCCTGGTCTATAGGGAGGTGTAGTGGTTACTTCCTGGTCTATAGG
>NW_028171069.1:0-5000 GCF_963971535.1 Notolepis coatsorum | reverse complement strand
GAGGTTTTGTGGTGATAATTACAACTCTCTCTACAACTTTTGACATAAAAATCATGGCACTCATTAGGAGTTTGTGATAAGATAAGATATTCCTTTATCGATCCCCTTGGGGGGGGGAACTCGGGGCGTCGTAGCAGCGTGGGGGAGGGGGGAGGGGAGGTACAGGTATGGGCAGGGTAATAGCAGCATGATGGGGGAGGGGGGGTACAGGTATGGGCAGGGTAATAGCAGCATGATGGGGGAGGGGGGAGGGGAGGTACAGGTATGGGCAGGGTAATAGCAGCATGATGGGGGAGGGGGGAGGGGAGGTACAGGTATGGGCAGGGTAATAGCAGCATGATGGGGGAGGGGGGGTACAGGTATGGGCAGGGTAATAGCAGCATGATGGGGGAGGGGGGAGGGGAGGTACAGGTATGGGCAGGGTAATAGCAGCATGGGGGAGGGGGGAGGGGGGGGTACAGGTATGGGCAGGGTAATAGCAGCATGATGGGGGAGGGGGGGTACAGGTATGGGCAGGGGGGTGGTCCCCTCCTCCCTAAAACAAGCCAGAGTCACGCCGCTCATAAAAAAAACCAACCCTGAACCCTACCGTCATAGGCAACTACCGTCCTGTCTCTGAATGAATGAATGAATGAAAACTTTATTTAACAGATTGCAGAATGGGTACAATACAGTACGGCTCAATACATACAATTTTACTCTTGCTATTATTTTACTTATTTTTACTTTTGTCTTTACGTCCCACAGTATATCCTGGGTCCATACTATAACCTGTATCATGTTTTGTAACAGATTACAGAAATTTAAGAAGCCTACTGTACGTTAGGTTCTGATATGATTTGATTGATATATCTTTTTTTATCCCACTTTATGCTTTGCTCTTGCTGCTTGTTTTACACTGATTGTATTTCTTACTGATGTAAAGCACGTTGAACTGCAATCCCCTGCATGAAAGGTGCTATAGAAATACATTTATTATTATTATTCAGTTTCAGTTTATTTAAAAAGGACAGTACACATTAATAAACATTTCTGTAAATGTGGCAGTTTTAGCCAAAAAGGTATTATTATTACTATTATTCTCTCTTCTCTCCTTTCTTTCTAAAACACTTGAACGTGCTGTATCCAACCAACTTACTGCTTATCTCTTACAGAATGACCTCCTAGACCCTAATCAGTCTGGCTTCCGGACTGGCCACTCCACAGAAACGGCCCTCATAGCGGTCACAGAGGCACTTCACTTAGCAAAAGCGAAAGGCCTCTCCTCTGTCCTGATTCTCCTAGATCTATCTGCAGCCTTCGACACAGTCAACCATCAGATCCTCCTCGCGGCCCTCGCAGGAATGGGAGTGGCTGGCTCTGCGCTGACATGGCTGTCATCCTACCTCAACGACCGCTCCTACCTAGTGTCATGGAGAGGGACCCTGTCGGCCACCCGCCCCCTGCGGACGGGTGTCCCCCAGGGCTCGGTTTTAGGACCCCTTCTCTTCTCCCTCTACACTAAATCACTGGGTAACATTATCACGTCTCATGGCTTCTCCTACCATTGTTATGCCGACGATACTCAACTCTTCCTCTCCTTCCCTCCCTCAGATATCCACGTCTCTGAGCGGATCTCGGCCTGTCTGTCCGACATCTCCGCCTGGATGACGTCCAACCATCTCAAACTGAACCTAAGCAAAACAGAATTGCTCCACCTGCCGGCCAAATCCTCCCCCCTGACCGACCTTTCAATCACAGTCGAGAATGCAGCTGTGACTGCGTCCCCGACCGCCAAGAACCTTGGTGTTGTCCTCGACGACCAGTTGAACTTCTCTGCTCACATCGCAGCGACGACCAGAACCTGCCGATTCCTCCTGAGCAACGTCAGAAGGATCCGCCCCTTCCGATAAAAGAAGCCACCCAACTCCTCGTCCAATCAACAGTCATCTCCCGCCTCGACTACTGCAACGCACTGCTAGCTGGCCTCCCGGCCACTGCCACTAAGCCTCTTCAACTCATTCAGAACGCAGCGGCCCGCCTGATCTCAAACCTACCGAAGTCGGCCCATGTCACCCCACTTCTTAGGGACCTGCACTGGCTCCCCATTGCTGCACGAATCCGCTTCAAGGGTTTTTTTAATTTTAAAAAAACGAACGTTCGAACGTTCGTTCGATAAACCCTGGCGAACGTTCGAACCCTAAAAACAGGGTTCGGGCTCAGCCTTAACTCACACTCACACACACTCTCACACACACACTCACACACTCACACTCACACACTCACTCACACACACTCACTCACACTCACACTCACACACACACACACACACTCTCACACTCACACTCACACACTCACTCACACTCACACTCACACACACACACACACACACACACACACACACACACACACACACACACACACACACACACACACACACTCTCACACACACACTCACACTCACACACTCACTCTCACACACACACTCACACTCACACACACTCACACACACACACACACTCACACACACACTCACACACACACACTCACTCACTCACTCACACACACACTCACTCACACACAGACACTCACACTCACACTCTCACTCTCACACTCACACACACACACACTCACACTCTCACACACACACTCACACACTCACACTCTCACTCACAGAGACCATCTCACTCTCAGAGACCATCTCACTCTCAGAGACCATCTCACTCTCACAGACCATCTCACTCTCAGACCATCTCACTCTCAGAGACCATCTCACTCTCAGAGACCATCTCACTCTCAGACCATCTCACTCTCACAGACCATCTCACTCTCAGACCATCTCACTCTCAGAGACCATCTCACTCTCACAGACCATCTCACTCTCAGACCATCTCACTCTCACAGACCATCTCACTCTCAGAGACCATCTCACTCTCAGAGACCATCTCACTCTCAGAGACCATCTCACTCTCAGAGACCATCTCACTCTCAGAGACCATCTCACTCTCACAGACCAACTCACTCTCAGACCATCTCACTCTGAGACCATCTCACTCTCAGAGACCATCTCACTCTCACAGACCATCTCACTCTCAGAGACCATCTCACTCTCAGAGACCATCTCACTCTCAGACCATCTCACTCTCAGAGACCATCTCACTCTCAGAGACCATCTCACTCTCAGACCATCTCACTCTCAGAGACCATCTCACTCTCACAGACCATCTCACTCTCACAGACCATCTCACTCTCAGAGACCATCTCACTCTCACAGACCATCTCACTCTCAGAGACCATCTCACTCTCAGACCATCTCACTCTCACAGACCATCTCACTCTCACAGACCATCTCACTCTCAGACCATCTCACTCTCACAGACCATCTCACTCTCACAGACCATCTCACTCTCAGAGACCATCTCACTCTCACCCGCTGGAAACCGGCTTATTTACATAATGTTACGAACTGGCTCAAGCTCACAACAATATAATAATAATTGTTAGACTAGAAGTCTTTATCTGTCATGCAGTTTAACACACACACGTGAGATGGGCGACTCACAGGAACACACACACACGCGAGATGGGCGACCCACAGGAACACACACACACGCAAGATGGGCGACCCACAGGAACACACACACACGCGAGATGGGCGACCCACAGGAACACACACACATGCACTGAGTCGCCGATAAAATGTCTCTCTGCACTTTTCCCATCCCGTCGTCCTTCCCCCCCAAGGGCAGCCGGGAGCAGACAGGCGTCGACGTGAGCCGCGCCAGGGGACCAATCCAAGTGCTCCTGTCCGTCTTCGTCAAGGACGCCACAGCGTTAGCGATCTGTTGTTGTGCATGTTTTTCCATTGGGTTTATCTTATCGGGGGGGAAACCCTTGCGAGCACGGGGAGAACATGCAAACTCCACACAGAAAGGCCCGGGAGATACCCCACCTGAGTACCTGGCAACATGGCAACCTGGTCCCCAAGCGGGAATCGAACCCTGGACCTTCTTGCTGTGAGGCGACAGTGTTAACCACTACAACACCGTGCCACTAGAGGGAGACAGTGTTAACCACTACACCACCGTGCCGGAATGGGGAGACAGAGGCACAATTTAAGAAATAACAAAGAATTTATTATAATTAAACTAAGGGAGCAGCCAATATATCAAGTCAAGTCAAGAGTTTTAATTGTCACGGCATACAGGTATACAATGAAATGCGGGTGGTCTTGCCCGCAACGATGTGCAATACAGTGGTACATATAATAGAATCAAAAGAAGGAAACAACATTGTGCAGTAACAGGTAGCAGGTAACATGGAGTGACATCTCGGTATCTGTACATAGTTATTTACAGAGCATGTAGGACATGCTAGTTAGCTTTGGTAGTGCAATACACTGTTCCTGTTATTCTAATTTAAAGTGTCCTTTCCTTTGGCCATAAGTGTGCGTGTGTGCGACATGAGTGTGTGCCCGCTCATGTTAAAGTGTTAAGTGACTGCTCGTGTGTGAGCGTGCACAGTGTGCGTGTCGTGTGTGTGTTCATGTGTGCTTGTGTGTGGACAGTTCAATGTTCTGAGCACTCAATGTTCATTGTTCATGGCTCTGATGGCCTGGGGGAAGAAGCTGAGCCTAAGCCGCTCTGTCCTAGTAGCTGGGGTTCGCAGGCGTCTGCCTGACCTCAGCAGCTGAAACAGGCTGTTATTGGGGTGGTGAGGGTCTTTCATTATCCTGCAGGCTCTGGATTTGCACCTCTTGTTGTATAGAACCTGCAGGGGAGGTAGTGCAATACCCGTGGTACGCTCGGCTGAGCGCACCACTCTCTGTAGGGCCTTCTTGTCCTGTGCCGTGCTGTTTCCATACCAGGCAGTGATGTTTCCGGTCAGGATGCTCTCTACAGCTCCTGAGTAGAAGGACTGGAGTATCTTCCCCGATACTCTGAACTTCCATAACTGTCTCAGGTGGTAGAGACGCTGTTTCGCCTTCTTTACTACTGTGTCTATGTGTGTTGACCATGTCA
>NW_028171070.1:0-14555 GCF_963971535.1 Notolepis coatsorum | reverse complement strand
TGACGTTTGTGCATTCCAGTGCTTGGGAGCATTCAATTCTCAATCCATTGACCTCTACAGGTTATGTTAAATTGGCATGTGGTCCAGTTATGCTGCTCTGATTACGTCCTCTTGAAGTTGACAGGCTTCAAATGTTCATCCATCAGTAACTAATAACTGATGGGTTCAAATAAATGTAGTGGAGTAAAAAGTACAATATTTCCTTTGGAATGTAATGGAGTAAAAATATAAAGTTCCCTAAAATGTATATACTACTAAATTACAAGCAGCTCAAAATTGTACTTAAGTACAGTACTTGAGTAGAAAATACTTAGTTACAGTACTTACCATTAGTGTATGTTGCACACACACATGCACACAAACACACACCTACTATTCAAACATGTATACACAGACATAATCCCTCTCTCTCTCTCTCTCTCTCTCTCTCTCTCTCTCTCTCTCTCTCTCTCTCTCTCTCTCTCTCTCTCTCTCTCTCTCTCTCTCTCTCTCCAGTGTTCAGAACTGGGTGATGTGAAGGTGTCTCTGAACTACAGTCCGCCTCAACAGCGGCTCACTGTGGTGGTCCTGAGAGCACGAAGCCTACAGCTGCTGACACACAGGTAAGGCAGAGGAGGAATGCCCAGTGAACAGTAGATACATCAATAGCATTAACCATACATTGTCAAGGTTGACAGAATAAAGTCTATATCAACTTATTTCCATTAAGGACCTTGGTGTAGGCTAATAACAAAACAGATTGACAGGTGGCAACAAAGCACGTGACTGGGCATTTATTTAAAAAACATACATGCAAAACATGAAAGAACAGACAATCATCAACAAACACAACAACCGCATTGGCCATGGGAGTCTTATGCATGGCTATACTCCTATGTCATTCTTTAACTGTATGTGAAATGCCACATACCTGTTCTGTATGTGCATACATTGAATAACTAATAGCATATGTTTGTAACAAAATAATTCCTGGTGGGGGACCCCCACTTAGAAAGTGGCCTGACTGGGGCTATATTTCACACTATATTTCCCAGCCTGAATTATTTCCCCAGTCCGGCCCTGCTTATGTGAGTTGTCAATGGACAACAACATGCTGTGTGTGTGTGTGTGTGTGTGTGTGCGTGTGTGTGTGTGTGTGTGTGTGTGTGTGTGTGTGTGTGTGTGTGTGTGTGTGTGTGTGTGTGTGTGTGTGTGTGTGTGTGTGTGAGAGTGTGTGTGTTGAGAGTGTGTGAGAGAGAGAGAGAGAGAAAAGAGAGAGAGAGAGAGAGAGAGAGAGAGAGAGAGAGAGAGAGAGATGAAGGACAATTGCTTGCTGTGTGTGTGAGAGAAAGAGAGAGAGAGAGATAGAGAGAGAGATAGAGAGAGAGAGAGAGAGAGAGAGAGAATTAAGTACATTTGCTGAAATACAGTTGTTCTTCATTTTCTCACTTGCTATGTGAGAATGTTAGTTATTATGTTCTCAATGCCCCTTGCATTGTATGAGTTGTGTGGAAGAGTTTGCTAGTTCTAGTGCTACCCTTTGTACATTGTGGATGTGTCTGACAAAAGTTAACAATAAATAATGGTATTAGGAATTTACATTTACATTTAGTCATTTAGCTGACGCTTTTATCCAAATCGACTTACAAGTTCTGTACGACAAGACAGCAAGAAGGGTACAACTCTATCAGCTGAGTAACAATGTTCATCAAGTGTTGCGTGTTACAGTGTAGGGTTAGTTTATTAGGACAAGTGCATGACAGTAAGGTTAGTCAGGGTTAGGTTTTTTTTTTTTTTTTTATTATAATCATTTCAGATAATGGTTGAAGAAGTGAGTCTTTAGTCGACGGCGAAAGATTGGACGGGATTCGGCTGTCCTAACTGGGATGCGTAGTTCATTCCACCATTGTGGGGCAAGGACTGAGAATAGGCGGCTTCTCTTTGATGACCCTCCGGGAGCTTGGATAGGAGTAGGTCTGAGGCGGCCAGAAGATGCAGAGCGTAGGGGTCTTGAGGGTGTGTAGTTAGAGACCATTGACCGGAGGTAGGCGGGAGCGGTTCCCTTTGCCGCACGGTATGCTAGGTCGAGGGCCTTGAAGCGGATACGTGCAGCAATGGGGAGCCAGTGCAGGTCCCTAAGAAGTGGGGTGACATGGGCCGACTTTGGTAGGTTTGAGATCAGGCGGGCCGCTGCGTTTTGAATGAGTTGAAGAGGCTTGGTGGCAGTGGCCGGGAGGCCAGCTAGCAGTGCGTTGCAGTAGTTGAGGCGGGAGATGACTGTTGATTGGACGAGGAGTTGGGTGGCTTCTTTTGTCAGGAAGGGGCGTATCCTTCTGACGTTGCTCAGGAGGAATCTGCAGGTTCTGGTTGTCGCTGCGATGTGAGCAGAGAAGTTCAACTGGTCGTCGAGGACAACACCAAGGTTCTTGGCGGTCGGGGACGCTGTCACAGCTGCATTCTCGACTGTGATGGAGAGGTCGGTGAGGGGGGAGGATTTGGCCGGCAGGTGGAACAATTCTGTTTTGCTTAGGTTCAGTTTGAGGTGGTTGGTCGTCATCGAGGCGGAGATGTCGGACAGACAGGCCGAGATCCGCTCAGAGACGTGGATATCTGAGGGAGGGAAGGAGAGGAAGAGTTGAGTATCATCGGCATAACAATGATATGAGAAGCCATGAGACGTGATAATGTTACCCAGTGATTTAGTGTAGAGGGAGAAGAGAAGGGGTCCTAGGACCGAGCCCTGGGGGACACCCGTCCGGAGGGGGCGGGTGGCCGACAGAGTCCCTCTCCATGACACTTGGTAGGAGCGGTCGTTGAGGTATGATGTCAGCCATGTCAGCGCAGATCCAGCCACTCCCATTCCTGCGAGGGCCGCGAGGAGGATCTGATGGTTGACTGTGTCGAAGGCTGCAGATAGATCTAGGAGAATCAGGACAAAGGAGAGGCCTTTCGCTTTTGCTAAGTGAAGTGCCTCTGTGACCGCAATGAGGGCCGTTTCTGTGGAGTGGCCAGTCCGGAAGCCAGACTGATTGGGGTCTAGGAGGTCATTCTGTAAGAGATAAGCAGTAAGTTGGTTGGATACAGCACGTTCAAGTGTTTTAGAAAGAAAGGAGAGAAGAGAGACAGGACGATAGTTGGCTATGACGGTGGGGTTCAGGGTTGGTTTTTTTATGAGGGGCGTGACTCTGGCTTGTTTTAGGGAGGTGGGGACCACCCCCGAGTTGAGTGAGGAGTTGATGGTTGCAGTTAGGAATGGGAGGATGTCCGGTGCTATGGTCTGGAGGAGTGGGGAGGGTAGCTGGTCCAGCTGGCATGTAGTCGGACGGTTCGACGTTACCAGTGTCAGGGTCTCGGCTTCTGTAATGGGAGAGAAAGATGACAGAGTGAAGGATGAGGTTCTCGATTCAGCGTTTGGAATGGGTGGGGGTTGGGAGAAGGAGCTGCGGATGTTCTCCACTTTTTCCTCAAAGAAGATCGCAAAGTCTTCGGCAGAAAAAGATGAGGAAGGAGGGGGTGGGGGGGGGGGAGTGAGGAGGGAGGACATGGTAGCATGCAGTTTGCGAAGATTCTTGGCAGAGGCCTCGATCCTATGGTGAAAGAAAGAAGCTTTGGCATTAGTAATGGTTTTGGAGAATGTTAACAAGAGGTTGTGATATGTGTCGATGTCAGCAGTGAGGCATGACTTTCTATACTTCCTCTCAGCCGCTCTCATACATTTGCCTCCTGCGTGAACTGTGCATAGCTGAATAGACTGTATTTTAACGTCGGTCATATGGTGGTACTTGGAGAGCCAGCTACGTTCTCAGGTGGTACTTGGTGTAAAAAGTTTGAGAACCACTGCAGTAGACTATTGTGTCTTCACATGCAAGTATTACTGTATTAGTCGTAGAATAATAGGTATTTCTGTATAGGCCTACTGTACATTCTACATATTTCTGCAATACACATGTACTCTATATGAATCTTAATCTAATGTTAATCTTAATCTTAATAATAATAAAATAATAATAATAATAATAATAATAATAATAATAATAATAATAATAATAATAATAATAATAATAATAATAATAATAATAATAGTACATTATATTTGGGGGCGCCTTTCACGACACCCAAGGTCACCTTACAGATCATAAAAACAAAGCAAGGCATTTAAGGGCGCGTTCACACCTACCCTGTTTGGTCCACTTTAAGTGGACCATGGTCCCTTTAGATCAATAGTCCGTTTGGTTTGTACAGGTCTGAACGCAAACCGAACTATAATGAGGACCAAACAACCGAACCATGGTCCTCTTGAAAAGTTGGGACTCGGTTCGTTTCAAAGTGGACCATGGTTCGTTTGCTGTTGGTGTGAACGCAAAACGAACTTTATATAGTATCTAATCTAGAGCAAATGAGTGACAGGTGCCTAGTGGCGGCGGTCGCGCGACCCAACTTGACAGTGCCAAGCAGCTTGCGCGCGACCCAACTCAAATGAATGACAGGCGCGCGGACAGTCTCTCTCTTCTCCTCTCTCTCTCTCTCTCTCTCTCTCTCTCTCTCTCTCTCTCTCTCTCTCTCTCTTTCTGCCTCTCTCTCTCTCTGCCTCTCTCTCTCTCTCTCTCTTCCTCTCTCTGTCTCTCTAGACTGGCGCCGCGCGCGGACAGTCTCTCTCTTCCTCTCTCTGTCTCTCTAGACTAGTCGTCTCTCTCTCTCTCTCTCTCTCTCTCTCTCTCTCTCTCTCTCTCTCTCTCTCTCTCTCTCTCTCTCTCTCTCTCTCTCTCTCTCTCTCTCTATATATATCTCTACTCTCTAGTCGACTTGCGCCACGCTCGTAATGACAGTATCTCTCTGCTTTATCACAAGAGACGCTGTTGGCAACTGTTTACGTTTGTGAGTGCTAGTCCAATAGATGAACGACTTGGCGACAGCATGTCCTTTGTTTACTAATTAGATCCGCACCAAACAGGGTAGTGTGAACGCAGACCAAAATCAAACAATGTATCATTTTCACATTTGGTCCAACAGAAAGTCCGGACTATCCACGGATAGTCCGGACTATCCCCGGACTTTCAGGTGTGAACACACCCTAAAAGTCAAGGTTAAAAACAAAACAAACAGAAAGTATGAAACAGTGAAGTTAAAATAACAAAACAAACAAACAGCAGGGGGTATAGAACAGTGACACAGTTTATGCAAGTTTAAACAGGGAGTTCCAGAGTCTGGGAGCCGAGCAGCTGAAAGCTCGAGAACCCATGGTGCTGAGGCATGAGCTGGGGATGGATAGTCCAGTAGAGGATGAGTGGAGAGGATGAGCGGAGGGTGCGGGAGGGGGTGTACTCCTGGAGGAGGTCAGTGATGTAGATGGGGGCTAGATTGTGGAAGGCTTTGAAGGTGAGTACTAGGATGTTTTTGTAGTCGATCCGGTAGTGCACAGGGAGCCAGTGTAATTGAATGAGGACGGGGGTGATGTGGTCGGATTAGTTGGTGCGGGTGATGATCCTGACAGCAGAGTTTTGGATAATTTAGAGTCTGTTTCTTTAAAAAAAAAATATATTTTTTTCCCTCCTTTTTCCGTTTTTCTCCCATCCCAATGTTAGTCGTTATGCCAATTCCCAATCCCCTTCCTGGTCGTTGCGCACTCTACCCCCTATCGTCGGTCTGGGAGAGCGGAGACTATCACATGCTTCCTCCGACACAGACCACCGCTTCTTTTCACCTGGCAGCGCGGACTCTCACTGGGGGAGTGTAACGTGTGGAAGGGTCACACTACCTCCCCCAGATCCTTCCCTCGCTGTGCAGGCGCCCCGACTGAACTGTAGGAGTCGCTGTTTACAACGACCAGGGTGCGTGTATCACTTCCGCAATGGATTTGATTTCCGGGGTTGGCCTGATTGGCCGCGACTGCCATGTGACACGCCGTGGCACGCCCCCGCGGCAGCCGCAGCGGCAAGCGCGCTGCTGCTGGAGTTCACTTCGCCTTTCACATCGCTGCTGTCTAATAATATTGTCGCGTTGGCGAAAGCAGGATGAGAGAGCGTAGATTTCGCTGTGTATCATTTAATCATTTATCATTTAACATTTGAAAGGCATACATTGTTGTCATACAGAGTACAGAATACTTTTATCCAAAATGCTTCTTACTGTTACTGTTAGAGACTGTGCTAGACAAATGAATGACTAATTCGGTCAGAAATAGCGTAACTAATAACGTTAGTAAGCACTGCTTATATGCTTATTATGTCTGCGGGGTACAGTAAATGTTTCTCCCGGTACATTCTGAAGAGCACACCGCTGTATGTTGGAGAACCAGCGGTCTTCTGCTCCTCCTCACTCGAGTGAGAGCAAAGCCGTGCGAGGGGGGCGGCACCTCGGCACAGCTCAGCCCTGTGTGACGCGAGCGAGATGCTTCCAGCTGCAGCCGTTCAGACCAGCGCTTACAAGCCCCGCACATACAAGCCCCGCACATAGCAACCCCTCGCTTCCATTGGCTGATTTTGGTGACGTGATTTTGGGTCACGTTGCACGTTGCACTGCGGGATTGATTGATTGATTGATTGAAAACTTTATTAACAGATTGCCGTATGATTTGGGTCACGTTGCACTGCGGGATTGATTGATTGATTGATTCATTGATTCATTGATTGATTGATTGATTGATTGAAAACTTTATTAACAGATTGATTGATTGATTGAAAACTTTATTAACAGATTGCCGAATGGGTACACGTGACCACAGGCCCTGATTGATTGATTGAAAACTTTATTAACAGATTGTAGAATGGGTACACGTGACCTGACCGATTGATTGATTGATTGATTGATTGATTGAAAACTTTATTAACAGATTGCAGAATGGGTACAGTGACCGATTGATTGATTGATTGATTGATTGATTTATTGATTTATTGATTGATTGATTGAAAACTTTATTAACAGATCGCAGAATGCAGTACAGCTCAATACACACAATTGTTAAGGGGATGCAGACCATGCAGTACTGTTACATTTGTGACATACAGTAAATATATACAAGGGGGAGGGAACTGTACATTTATGATGAATTGAAAATGGGGGACCCTGATGTAAACAAGACGGAAGTCTTTCTCTGGTCTGCATCCCCTTAACAATTGTGTGTATTGAGCTGTACTGCAGATATATTTCAATTGCCTTACTTATTTATATAAGTATTATAGGCCTACAGCAGTATTGTACAGACAGTCTGTGTGAAGTCTGTGTGGTTATCCAGCTGCACAAAGGCAGAGCAAGAGGCTCTACAGAGGGTGGTGAAGGCGGCAGGCAGGATTGTCGGGACTCCTCTATCAAACATCACCTCCGTCTTCACCTCCCGCTGCCTCCACCGCTCCAAGTGTATCATCAAGGACCAGTCTCACCCAGCACATCACCTCTTTCAGCTCCTTCCCTCAGGGAGGAGATACCGGTCCATACATGCCAAGAGTTAAATATTTAAGAACAGCTTTTTCCCCCAAGCAGTCAGACTGTTAAACGCTCATTGACTGTCCCCTCACGTGCACCATGCACTTACCTGGACTTGATAATCACTGTTACCACTCATCATGCACTTTATTTAAAATATTCTGTTATGTACAGTGTTATATGTGTTTCATGTATGTATATATTGTACTACGGTCTGTGGGAGCTCCCCTGAAATTTCACTCACGGTCATATAAGAGTTTTAATGTAGAAGGTTTTATTAATGAAATGTTGGGTATAAACTGGGAGGAGGTATGTTGTGAGGATGACCCAGAGGTTGCACTGGACTTATTTATGTCAGAAACAAATCAGCCCCATGGATAGATAGTAGCTTTTAATGAATTTTAATGAATGAGAGAGACATACTGTAGCCAAAAAAGCATCAGTGTGTTCCAGTTCTGCAGATGACAGACAAAAGTACCGTTCCTTACGTAATCAAGTCACAAAGTTAAATAAGGTGAGAAAAAGGGAATATTTTAAACCATGGTTATATGATGTGAGAAATGATGGTAAAAATCTATGGAATGTTTTAAATCAAATTATGGGTAGAAAATCCAATGTCTGTACATGGTACATTAAAACTCTTATATGACCGTGAGTGAAATTTCAGGGGAGCTCCCACAGACCGTAGTACAATATATACATACATGAAACACATATAACACTGTACATAACAGAATATTTTAAATAAAGTGCATGATGAGTGGTAACAGTGATTATCAAGTCCAGGTAAGTGCATGGTGCACGTGAGGGGACAGTCAATGAGCGTTTAACAGTCTGACTGCTTGGGGGAAAAAGCTGTTCTTAAATATTTAACTCTTGGCATGTATGGACCGGTATCTCCTCCCTGAGGGAAGGAGCTGAAAGAGGTGATGTGCTGGGTGAGACTGGTCCTTGATGATACACTTGGAGCGGTAGAGGCAGCGGGAGGTGAAGACGGAGGTGATGTTTGATAGAGGAGTCCCGACAATCCTGCCTGCCGCCTTCACCACCCTCTGTAGAGCCTCTTGCTCTGCCTTTGTGCAGCTGGATAACCACACAGACTTCACACAGACTGTCTGTACAATACTGCTGTAGGCCTATAATACTTATGTAAATAAGTAAGGCAATTGAAATATATCTGCAGTACAGCTCAATACACACAATTGTTAAGGGGATGCAGACCAGAGAAAGACTTCCGTCTTGTTTACATCAGGGTCCCCCATTTTCAATTCATCATAAATGTACAGTTCCCTCCCCCTTGTATATATTTACTGTATGTCACAAATGTAACAGTACTGCATGGTCTGCATCCCCTTAACAATTGTGTGTATTGAGCTGTACTGCATTCTGCAATCTGTTAATAAAGTTTTCAATCAATCAATCAATCAATCAATCAATAAATCAATCAATCAATCAATCAATCGGTCACTGTACCCATTCTGCAATCTGTTAATAAAGTTTTCAATCAATCAATCAATCAATCGGTCAGGTCACGTGTACCCATTCTACAATCTGTTAATAAAGTTTTCAATCAAATAATCAGGGCCTGTGGTCACGTGTACCCATTCGGCAATCTGTTAATAAAGTTTTCAATCAATCAATCAATCTGTTAATAAAGTTTTCAATCAATCAATCAATCAATCAATGAATCAATGAATCAATCAATCAATCAATCAATCAATCCCGCAGTGCAACGTGACCCAAATCATACGGCAATCTGTTAATAAAGTTTTCAATCAATCAATCAATCAATCCCGCAGTGCAACGTGCAACGTGACCCAAAATCACGTCACCAAAATCAGCCAATGGAAGCGAGGGGTTGCTATGTGCAGGGCTTGTATGTGCGGGGCTTGTAAGCGCTGGTCTGAACGGCTGCAGCTGGATACTATTGTGCGAGCAGGAAGGAGGAGATGGGAGTCCTTCCAATCGGAATATGTTGTTTCTTTACACATATGTTGGATTATGAATATGTCTTTATAGCTACAAATGAATGACTAATTCGGTCAGAAAGCAGTAACACAACAGTTGCAATGTTGTGTTACTGCTTCTCGGCATAAGCCCCATAATAAGACCGTCTCTGGTTTGCTCCAGCGGACACCAGAGCTCAGCGATGCCGCTCGCGTGAGCATATTCTCCCCGCTGGTGATCGCAGCACGGAGAGTCGCGGACCAGCCTGGCAGCATAGCTATAAAGACATATTCATAATCCAACATATGTGTAAAGAAACAACATATTCCAGCCTGGCAGCATAGCTATAAAGACATATTCATAATCCAACATATGTGTAAAGAAACAACATATTCCGATTGGAAGGACTCCCATCTCCTCCTTCTTGCTCGCGTCACACAGGGCTGAGCTGTGCCGAGGTGCCGCACCCCTCGCACGGCTTTGCTCTCACTCGAGTGAGGAGGAGCGGAAGACTGCTGGTTCTCCAACATACAGCGGTGTGCTCTTCAGAATGTACCGGGAGAAACGTTTACTGTACCCCGCAGACATAATAAGTATAAGCAGTGCTTACTAACGTTATTAGTTACGCTATTTCTGACCGAATTAGTCATTCATTTGTCTAGCACAGTCTCTAACAGTAACAGTAAGAAGCATTTTGGATAAAAGTATTCTGTACTTCTGTATGACAACAATGTATGCCTTTCAAATGTTAAATGATAAATGATTAAATGATACACACTGAAATCTACGCTCTCTCATCCTGCTTTAGCCAACGCAACAATATTATTAAACAGCAGCGATGTGAAAGGCGAAGTGAACTCCAGCAGCAGCGCGCTTGCCGCTGCGGCTGCCGCGGGGGCGTGCCACGGCGTGTCACGTGGCCGTCGCGGCCAATCAGGCCAACCCCGGAAATCAAATCCGTTGCGGAAGTGATACACGCGACCAGGACCCACCCCACCGGCTTTCCCACCTGCTGACACTGCCAATTGTGCCAGTATGGACGGCCGACCAAGCCGGAGGTACCGCAGCTGGATTCGATCCCACCTGTCTCTGCGGTGGTAGACAGACGCTTAGTCCGCTGCGCTACCCGGCCGCTCTAATTTGGAGTCTGTTGAGGAGTTTGGTGGGAAGGCCGGTGAGGAGAGAGTTGCAGTAGTCAATCCGGGATGTGACGAATGAGTAGACCAGGGTTTCAGTGTTTGATTGGGACAGAGATGTGCGGAGTCTGGAGATATTACGGAGGTGAAAGAAAGCAGACCGGGTGATGTTTTTGATGTCTATATATAAAAAAAAATGACCTGTAGGAGTCGCTGTTCACAACGACCAGACTACCACCCTTAGACTTCCCACCCGCTAACTCTGCCAATTGAGTTAGTATGACGGCCGGCCCAAGCCGGAGGCAACGCCGACAGCCGGATTCGAACCCGGTGTCTCTTGTGTTGGTGATGAACGCAATGTCCGCTGCGCCACCCAGCCACCCCACTTAAAATCTTAATCTTTAATTAATATCTCTGTACAATAGCAGCACAATATGTATCAATATGTAAATTGAAATACCATTCACAGTTTCACACTTGTTCGTTGTGTTCATAATTCTGATCAAACCTTTATTTTTTATTTTTTATTATTGCTTCTTTAGCAATCTAAATCACAGAATTGGGCCAAGAATGGGGGAAAAAAAACTCAACGATGCATGAAACAGTTAAATTGCTCAGACAAGCTCTTCTGCTCAGGCACGACCATGGCCACGAAAAAAGTGCATACATTTTAGAGCATAAAATGTGAACGACACAAATGTAAATCAGAGCCAAAAGTTTTAAACTTGCTTGAAGAAATTTATTTTTGATGCCATTCTCTCTTATCCACTGTTTAAACAAGGTACAGTTACCTCTCACTGCCACAGGGTGCCAATCCTTAGTGCGTGATTGATTGATTGATTGATTGGTTGATTGATTGATTGATTGAAAACTTTATTAACAGATTGCAGAATGGGTACAATACAGTACGGCTCAATACACACAATTGTTAAGGGGATGCAGACCAGAAAAATACTTTCGTCTTGTTTACATCAGGGTCCCCCATATTTAGTAGTGCAGCTTTACAATAATATAAATATCTGATGACTCCTGGAAATATGTCTGTATGTCAATAGGAATGCGGTTTCTATCTCTCTTGTCTTTCTATTCTATATAACTTCATAATATATTTGTTACAAAGGGTCAGATTAAACCGAATATATATATTTATTGCCTGAGATCCCATGTATAATATTTGTATATCGTTTGATATCCCTTGTATATTCCTTGTACAATATGCACTGAATATCCCTTTAGTCTAGCAGGACAGACCATAATATTCGTTCTCCTATTGGAAGCGATCCCCCGGCGCCACTGCCTTACCCCCTCGAGCTGACTTCAAAGGTACCGACGAGATATGTCTGTACATGCCCAGCTTCTGCCCACTAATACGGCTACCGAAAGCAGAATGGCACTATTTGTCCACGGTACATATAAATAGGGCGCAAGAAATGTAGAACTCCCCTTGCAGTTCCCCTTTCAGTCCGCCTTCAGTTCAGTCTGGTTCAGTTATCCAAGCAACGTCTCACCCACTACGCAACGTGGGCAGAGCAGGGCTCGCATTGCCCCAAGATAGAGTCTCGTGTTATCCTAATACGTCTGTTTGTCGTATCGTTCGCTATTTATTAGTAAGCCTTCATTACGAGTCAAAGACCACGTGGAGTGAGTGATTGTGCGTCTACATAGAGCACTTATTGCCCGTGCTAATAGTATAGTAACGTCAAGGTCAACCGTGCACTACCGCACCGGAGGATATCTACACCGAACCAGCAGCACCACGGAGGATTTACACCCCGCCATCAGTGCCACTTTCGGGCAAGGATTATTATTCTTCATTCTTCAGCAAGCTGCTAGAAGCAGAGAACCGTCTACACCCACTGCTGTGGGATCCACGTGCCCGTGGGGACATCACTCAAGCCCGTTTCTGTCGTACCAGAGACTCCACGGCTCTCACCTACACGGCGCACATCCTGGGACCAGGCTGCTTCTCCCCGCTGCTCCAGGGGTGACATCGCCTCCGTGAACCATTGACTTGCCTAGAGCTTTGCCTCCCTCTGCTGGCTTACAACCGGTAGTACCCCCTATCCCAGAATAACCATAGAGATAATCCTTAATATTCACTATTGATTTGCCTGCACATTCTATTTGCCTTATAAGCGCATCCAAAGTGACAAAGTGATGTAATCTAATATCCCCTTTATGTAATAAATATTGTAAACGAGTATTTTGTGTGGAAAACCGTGTTATTGTGGGAGTGTTCTAATCTAATATACTTATGTACAGTATTGGCCAGTAGTACATAGACGGTAGTGATTTAATGATATCAGTACTTGATTAATACAGTCAGGGAATTGTACCCCTCAGTTACAATATTTCTCTATTGTCTCATCTTTTTTTTTTTTAAACTTACATTTTTATTTTCATTTTTTCAACAACATACATAGACAACATTCATAGACAATACACAGTACATAAATTAAAACAAATAGACAAGAAATTAGTAAAGAAAAAGTGTGACATGGGTCCTTCGGTCCATTCTACATTTGCATTATTTATTTACATTTTTATTCATTTCCTTGTATCCTTTTCAAACCTCTGTGATGTCGTTACTTCCCCTCCTGTATTCTTCCCATTTTCCCCATTTCCATTCAAACTTTTCTTCTTGCAGCCTCAGCAGATGTGTGATTCTCTCCATTTCCTGTATCCCCTCTACCAACTCTATCCATTGATCCTTTGTCGGCACTTCTACCTTGTACCACAGTTTAGTTAAAGCTTTCTTGGCTGCCACTATCAATATCTTAATCAAATATTTGTCTTCCCCTTGGATTCCTTCCTGTGACAGATTCCCCAAAGTATTTCGTATCCTATTATTTCATTTATTATCCCTCCTATCTCTTCCAGTAGTGCCTTATCTTCTGACATCCCCAGAATTATGTGTGTATGGTTCGCCCCTTCCAGTCCACACTCCCTCCAACATGTTTTTTTTGCTGGTGTGTAATTGCCCTGTATTTCTGGTGTTATAAAGTATCTAATTATATTTTTCCACCCAAACTCCCTCCATATCCTTGATCCTGTGGTTGTTTGTTGTGTCTTACATGTGTCATACCATTCCTCCTCTGTTATCTCTATTTCCAACTCTCTTTCCCACTTTTCTTTCACATACAATGTTGTATTTCCCTTACTGTCCATTATTGCCTGATATAGTGCTGATATCACCCTCCCCTTGTCTCATCTTCTTATATACCTCTGTACATAATCTGCCAATATATAGTGTAGTGCTGCTGACAACCTATTTGAATGAGAGACTATGGTTATTACTGTAGTTTATCAAATACAAGTGTGTTCATATTGTTTTATTCTTGTGCCAAATGAGGACAATTCACCAAAGTGAAGACATTTAGTCAATGTGGGGTGAATAAGGGTGCCATTTTAAGGTTAAGGGGCTTGTGTTTTGTTTAGAATTAAGCTTAGGGTTAGGCATTTTTAATGGTTAGGGGTCAGATAATGAATGTAAGTCAATTAATTGTTATATTTCAAGTGCAGTAATAACAATGTGTGTGTCTGTGTGTGTGTGTGTGTGTGTGTGTGTGTGTGTGTGTGTGTGTGTGTGTGTGTGTGTGTGTGTGTGTGTGTGTGTGTCTGTCTTAGGTGTGTGTGTCCAAGTGAGTCTGCAGATACACACTCAGGTGGTGAAGACCAAACAAAGCTCTGTTCTGAAGGCTGAGGTTGACCCCTGCTTCGACCACAGGATGACCTTTAAATTACGACCCCGGCAGCTGGACGAAGCCTGTCTGAGGGTGGCACTGCAGCAGCCGAACACCATCCGCTCTGGTGAGATTTCTTTAGACGACACTTATTGGTCACAAAGGGAAAGTGTCTTTTTCATTTTAAAGCTGATTTCATGGATGTAATTTCTGTTTCGTTGTGATAGTGAAGCAGGAAGAGAATGTGGCAGAATATCTCATGTCATTAAATCCTGTATGAAGTTTGTCATATTGACACTTGCTTCTCTAGTAGGGGTGTAAAGGTACACGTATCCATACCGAACCGAACCGTTTCAGTGTGTACCATACCGTACCGAACGGCTGTGTACCG
>NW_028171071.1:0-54061 GCF_963971535.1 Notolepis coatsorum | reverse complement strand
GGAGCTGGCCAGAGAGAACTAACAGGGAGCGCTGCAGAGAGAGAACTAACAGGGAGCGCTGCCAGAGAGAACTAACAGGGAGCGCTGCCAGAGAGAGAACTAACAGGGAGCGCTGCAGAGAGAGAACTAACAGGGAGCGCTGCAGAGAGAGAACTAACAGGGAGCGCTGCCAGAGAGAACTAACAGGGAGCGCTGCCAGAGAGAACTAACAGGGAGCGCTGCAGAGAGAGAACTAACAGGGAGCGCTGCCAGAGAGAACTAACAGGGAGCGCTGCCAGAGAGAACTAACAGGGAGCGCTGCCAGAGAGAGAACTAACAGGGAGCGCTGCAGAGAGAGAACTAACAGGGAGCGCTGCCAGAGAGAGAACTAACAGGGAGCGCTGCCAGAGAGAACTAACAGGGAGCGCTGCCAGAGAGAGAACTAACAGGGAGCGCTGCCAGAGAGAGAACTAACAGGGAGCGCTGCCAGAGAGAGAACTAACAGGGAGCGCTGCCAGAGAGAACTAACAGGGAGCGCTGCAGAGAGAGAACTAACAGGGAGCGCTGCCAGAGAGAGAACTAACAGGGAGCGCTGCCAGGCGCCAGAGAGAACTAACAGGGAGCGCTGCCAGAGAGAGAACTAACAGGGAGCGCTGCCAGAGAGAGAACTAACAGGGAGCGCTGCCAGAGAGAACTAACAGGGAGCGCTGCCAGAGAGAGAACTAACAGGGAGCGCTGCCAGAGAGAACTAACAGGGAGCGCTGCCAGAGAGAGAACTAACAGGGAGCGCTGCCAGAGAGAACTAACAGGGAGCGCTGCCAGAGAGAGAACTAACAGGGAGCGCTGCCAGAGAGAACTAACAGGGAGCGCTGCCAGAGAGAGAACTAACAGGGAGCGCTGCCAGAGAGAGAACTAACAGGGAGCGCTGCCAGAGAGAACTAACAGGGAGCGCTGCCAGAGAGAACTAACAGGGAGCGCTGCCAGAGAGAGAACTAACAGGGAGCGCTGCCAGAGAGAGAACTAACAGGGAGCGCTGCCAGAGAGAACTAACAGGGAGCGCTGCCAGAGAGAACTAACAGGGAGCGCTGCCAGAGAGAGAACTAACAGGGAGCGCTGCAGAGAGAGAACTAACAGGGAGCGCTGCCAGAGAGAGAACTAACAGGGAGCGCTGCCAGAGAGAGAACTAACAGGGAGCGCTGCCAGAGAGAACTAACAGGGAGCGCTGCCAGAGAGAGAACTAACAGGGAGCGCTGCCAGAGAGAACTAACAGGGAGCGCTGCAGAGAGAGAACTAACAGGGAGCGCTGCCAGAGAGAACTAACAGGGAGCGCTGCCAGAGAGAGAACTAACAGGGAGCGCTGCCAGAGAGAGAACTAACAGGGAGCGCTGCAGAGAGAGAACTAACAGGGAGCGCTGCCAGAAGAGAACTAACAGGGAGCGCTGCCAGAGAGAGAACTAACAGGGAGCGCTGCCAGAGAGAGAACTAACAGGGAGCGCTGCCAGAGAGAACTAACAGGGAGCGCTGCCAGAGAGAGAACTAACAGGGAGCGCTGCAGAGAGAGAACTAACAGGGAGCGCTGCCAGAGAGAGAACTAACAGGGAGCGCTGCCAGAGAGAACTAACAGGGAGCGCTGCCAGAGAGAGAACTAACAGGGAGCGCTGCCAGAGAGAACTAACAGGGAGCGCTGCCAGAGAGAGAACTAACAGGGAGCGCTGCCAGAGAGAACTAACAGGGAGCGCTGCCAGAGAGAACTAACAGGGAGCGCTGCCAGAGAGAGAACTAACAGGGAGCGCTGCCAGAGAGAGAACTAACAGGGAGCGCTCCAAACAGGAGCGCCAGCAGAGAGAACTAACAGGGAGCGCTGCCAGAGAGAGAACTAACAGGGAGCGCTGCCAGAGAGAGAACTAACAGGGAGCGCTGCCAGAGAGAGAACTAACAGGGAGCGCTGCCAGAGAGAACTAACAGGGAGCGCTGCCAGAGAGAGAACTAACAGGGAGCGCTGCCAGAGAGAACTAACAGGGAGCGCTGCCAGAGAGAGAACTAACAGGGAGCGCTGCCAGAGAGAGAACTAACAGGGAGCGCTGCCGAGAGAGAACTAACAGGGAGCGCTGCCAGAGAGAACTAACAGGGAGCGCTGCCAGAGAGAGAACTAACAGGGAGCGCTGCCAGAGAGAACTAACAGGGAGCGCTGCAGAGAGAACTAACAGGGAGCGCTGCCAGAGAGAGAACTAACAGGGAGCGCTGCCAGAGAGAGAACTAACAGGGAGCGCTGCAGAGAGAACTAACAGGGAGCGCTGCCAGAGAGAGAACTAACAGGGAGCGCTGCCAGAGAGAACTAACAGGGAGCGCTGCCAGAGAGAACTAACAGGGAGCGCTGCCAGAGAGAGAACTAACAGGGAGCGCTGCCAGAGAGAGAACTAACAGGGAGCGCTGCCAGAGAGAACTAACAGGGAGCGCTGCCAGAGAGAGAACTAACAGGGAGCGCTGCCAGAGAGAGAACTAACAGGGAGCGCTGCCAGAGAGAGAACTAACAGGGAGCGCTGCCAGAGAGAGAACTAACAGGGAGCGCTGCAGAGAGAGAACTAACAGGGAGCGCTGCCAGAGAGAACTAACAGGGAGCGCTGCAGAGAGAACTAACAGGGAGCGCTGCCAGAGAGAGAACTAACAGGGAGCGCTGCCAGAGAGAACTAACAGGGAGCGCTGCCAGAGAGAACTAACAGGGAGCGCTGCAGAGAGAGAACTAACAGGGAGCGCTGCCAGAGAGAGAACTAACAGGGAGCGCTGCCAGAGAGAACTAACAGGGAGCGCTGCCAGAGAGAGAACTAACAGGGAGCGCTGCCAGAGAGAACTAACAGGGAGCGCTGCCAGAGAGAACTAACAGGGAGCGCTGCCAGAGAGAACTAACAGGGAGCGCTGCCAGAGAGAGAACTAACAGGGAGCGCTGCCAGAGAGAGAACTAACAGGGAGCGCTGCCAGAGAGAGAACTAACAGGGAGCGCTGCCAGAGAGAACTAACAGGGAGCGCTGCCAGAGAGAGAACTAACAGGGAGCGCTGCCAGAGAGAACTAACAGGGAGCGCTGCAGAGAGAGAACTAACAGGGAGCGCTGCCAGAGAGAACTAACAGGGAGCGCTGCCAGAGAGAACTAACAGGGAGCGCTGCCAGAGAGAACTAACAGGGAGCGCTGCCAGAGAGAGAACTAACAGGGAGCGCTGCCAGAGAGAACTAACAGGGAGCGCTGCCAGAGAGAGAACTAACAGGGAGCGCTGCAGAGAGAACTAACAGGGAGCGCTGCCAGAGAGAGAACTAACAGGGAGCGCTGCCAGAGAGAACTAACAGGGAGCGCTGCCAGAGAGAGAACTAACAGGGAGCGCTGCCAGAGAGAGAACTAACAGGGAGCGCTGCCAGAGAGAACTAACAGGGAGCGCTGCCAGAGAGAACTAACAGGGAGCGCTGCCAGAGAGAGAACTAACAGGGAGCGCTGCAGAGAGAACTAACAGGGAGCGCTGCCAGAGAGAGAACTAACAGGGAGCGCTGCAGAGAGAGAACTAACAGGGAGCGCTGCCAGAGAGAGAACTAACAGGGAGCGCTGCCAGAGAGAGAACTAACAGGGAGCGCTGCCAGAGAGAGAACTAACAGGGAGCGCTGCCAGAGAGAGAACTAACAGGGAGCGCTGCAGAGAGAGAACTAACAGGGAGCGCTGCCAGAGAGAGAACTAACAGGGAGCGCTGCCAGAGAGAGAACTAACAGGGAGCGCTGCCAGAGAGAACTAACAGGGAGCGCTGCCAGAGAGAACTAACAGGGAGCGCTGCCAGAGAGAACTAACAGGGAGCGCTGCAGAGAGAACTAACAGGGAGCGCTGCCAGAGAGAGAACTAACAGGGAGCGCTGCCAGAGAGAACTAACAGGGAGCGCTGCCAGAGAGAGAACTAACAGGGAGCGCTGCCAGAGAGAGAACTAACAGGGAGCGCTGCCAGAGAGAACTAACAGGGAGCGCTGCCAGAGAGAACTAACAGGGAGCGCTGCCAGAGAGAACTAACAGGGAGCGCTGCCAGAGAGAACTAACAGGGAGCGCTGCCAGAGAGAACTAACAGGGAGCGCTGCAGAGAGAGAACTAACAGGGAGCGCTGCCAGAGAGAGAACTAACAGGGAGCGCTGCCAGAGAGAACTAACAGGGAGCGCTGCCAGAGAGAACTAACAGGGAGCGCTGCCAGAGAGAGAACTAACAGGGAGCGCTGCCAGAGAGAACTAACAGGGAGCGCTGCCAGAGAGAGAACTAACAGGGAGCGCTGCCAGAGAGAGAACTAACAGGGAGCGCTGCCAGAGAGAGAACTAACAGGGAGCGCTGCCAGAGAGAGAACTAACAGGGAGCGCTGCCAGAGAGAGAACTAACAGGGAGCGCTGCCAGAGAGAACTAACAGGGAGCGCTGCCAGAGAGAACTAACAGGGAGCGCTGCCGAGAGAGAACTAACAGGGAGCGCTGCAGAGAGAGAACTAACAGGGAGCGCTGCCAGAGAGAACTAACAGGGAGCGCTGCCAGAGAGAGAACTAACAGGGAGCGCTGCCAGAGAGAGAACTAACAGGGAGCGCTGCAGAGAGAGAACTAACAGGGAGCGCTGCCAGAGAGAACTAACAGGGAGCGCTGCCAGAGAGAACTAACAGGGAGCGCTGCCAGAGAGAGAACTAACAGGGAGCGCTGCCAGAGAGAACTAACAGGGAGCGCTGCCAGAGAGAACTAACAGGGAGCGCTGCCAGAGAGAGAACTAACAGGGAGCGCTGCCAGAGAGAACTAACAGGGAGCGCTGCCAGAGAGAACTAACAGGGAGCGCTGCCAGAGAGAGAACTAACAGGGAGCGCTGCCAGAGAGAACTAACAGGGAGCGCTGCCAGAGAGAGAACTAACAGGGAGCGCTGCCAGAGAGAGAACTAACAGGGAGCGCTGCCAGAGAGAGAACTAACAGGGAGCGCTGCCAGAGAGAGAACTAACAGGGAGCGCTGCCAGAGAGAGAACTAACAGGGAGCGCTGCCAGAGAGAACTAACAGGGAGCGCTGCCAGAGAGAACTAACAGGGAGCGCTGCCAGAGAGAGAACTAACAGGGAGCGCTGCCAGAGAGAGAACTAACAGGGAGCGCTGCCAGAGAGAGAACTAACAGGGAGCGCTGCCAGAGAGAACTAACAGGGAGCGCTGCCAGAGAGAACTAACAGGGAGCGCTGCCAGAGAGAACTAACAGGGAGCGCTGCCAGAGAGAGAACTAACAGGGAGCGCTGCCAGAGAGAGAACTAACAGGGAGCGCTGCCAGAGAGAGAACTAACAGGGAGCGCTGCCAGAGAGAGAACTAACAGGGAGCGCTGCAGAGAGAGAACTAACAGGGAGCGCTGCCAGAGAGAGAACTAACAGGGAGCGCTGCCAGAGAGAGAACTAACAGGGAGCGCTGCCAGAGAGAGAACTAACAGGGAGCGCTGCCAGAGAGAGAACTAACAGGGAGCGCTGCCAGAGAGAGAACTAACAGGGAGCGCTGCAGAGAGAACTAACAGGGAGCGCTGCCAGAGAGAACTAACAGGGAGCGCTGCCAGAGAGAACTAACAGGGAGCGCTGCAGAGAGAACTAACAGGGAGCGCTGCCAGAGAGAACTAACAGGGAGCGCTGCCAGAGAGAGAACTAACAGGGAGCGCTGCCAGAGAGAGAACTAACAGGGAGCGCTGCAGAGAGAACTAACAGGGAGCGCTGCCAGAGAGAACTAACAGGGAGCGCTGCCAGAGAGAGAACTAACAGGGAGCGCTGCCAGAGAGAACTAACAGGGAGCGCTGCAGAGAGAGAACTAACAGGGAGCGCTGCCAGAGAGAACTAACAGGGAGCGCTGCCAGAGAGAGAACTAACAGGGAGCGCTGCCAGAGAGAGAACTAACAGGGAGCGCTGCCAGAGAGAACTAACAGGGAGCGCTGCAGAGAGAGAACTAACAGGGAGCGCTGCAGAGAGAGAACTAACAGGGAGCGCTGCCAGAGAGAACTAACAGGGAGCGCTGCCAGAGAGAGAACTAACAGGGAGCGCTGCCAGAGAGAGAACTAACAGGAGCGCTGCAGAGAGAACTAACAGGGAGCGCTGCCAGAGAGAGAACTAACAGGGAGCGCTGCCAGAGAGAGAACTAACAGGGAGCGCTGCCAGAGAGAACTAACAGGGAGCGCTGCAGAGAGAGAACTAACAGGGAGCGCTGCCAGAGAGAGAACTAACAGGGAGCGCTGCCAGAGAGAGAACTAACAGGGAGCGCTGCCAGAGAGAGAACTAACAGGGAGCGCTGCCAGAGAGAGAACTAACAGGGAGCGCTGCAGAGAGAGAACTAACAGGGAGCGCTGCCAGAGAGAACTAACAGGGAGCGCTGCCAGAGAGAGAACTAACAGGGAGCGCTGCAGAGAGAACTAACAGGGAGCGCTGCAGAGAGAGAACTAACAGGGAGCGCTGCCAGAGAGAGAACTAACAGGGAGCGCTGCCAGAGAGAACTAACAGGGAGCGCTGCCAGAGAGAGAACTAACAGGGAGCGCTGCCAGAGAGAGAACTAACAGGGAGCGCTGCCAGAGAGAGAACTAACAGGGAGCGCTGCAGAGAGAGAACTAACAGGGAGCGCTGCAGAGAGAACTAACAGGGAGCGCTGCAGAGAGAGAACTAACAGGGAGCGCTGCCAGAGAGAGAACTAACAGGGAGCGCTGCCAGAGAGAACTAACAGGGAGCGCTGCCAGAGAGAACTAACAGGGAGCGCTGCCAGAGAGAACTAACAGGGAGCGCTGCCAGAGAGAGAACTAACAGGGAGCGCTGCCAGAGAGAGAACTAACAGGGAGCGCTGCCAGAGAGAACTAACAGGGAGCGCTGCCAGAGAGAGAACTAACAGGGAGCGCTGCCAGAGAGAGAACTAACAGGGAGCGCTGCCAGAGAGAGAACTAACAGGGAGCGCTGCCAGAGAGAGAACTAACAGGGAGCGCTGCCAGAGAGAACTAACAGGGAGCGCTGCCAGAGAGAACTAACAGGGAGCGCTGCCAGAGAGAGAACTAACAGGGAGCGCTGCAGAGAGAGAACTAACAGGGAGCGCTGCAGAGAGAGAACTAACAGGGAGCGCTGCCAGAGAGAACTAACAGGGAGCGCTGCCAGAGAGAGAACTAACAGGGAGCGCTGCCAGAGAGAACTAACAGGGAGCGCTGCCAGAGAGAACTAACAGGGAGCGCTGCCAGAGAGAACTAACAGGGAGCGCTGCCAGAGAGAGAACTAACAGGGAGCGCTGCCAGAGAGAGAACTAACAGGGAGCGCTGCCAGAGAGAACTAACAGGGAGCGCTGCCAGAGAGAGAACTAACAGGGAGCGCTGCCAGAGAGAGAACTAACAGGGAGCGCTGCCAGAGAGAGAACTAACAGGGAGCGCTGCCAGAGAGAGAACTAACAGGGAGCGCTGCCAGAGAGAACTAACAGGGAGCGCTGCCAGAGAGAGAACTAACAGGGAGCGCTGCCAGAGAGAGAACTAACAGGGAGCGCTGCCAGAGAGAGAACTAACAGGGAGCGCTGCCAGAGAGAACTAACAGGGAGCGCTGCCAGAGAGAACTAACAGGGAGCGCTGCCAGAGAGAGAACTAACAGGGAGCGCTGCCAGAGAGAGAACTAACAGGGAGCGCTGCCAGAGAGAGAACTAACAGGGAGCGCTGCCAGAGAGAGAACTAACAGGGAGCGCTGCCAGAGAGAGAACTAACAGGGAGCGCTGCCAGAGAGAGAACTAACAGGGAGCGCTGCCAGAGAGAGAACTAACAGGGAGCGCTGCCAGAGAGAACTAACAGGGAGCGCTGCCAGAGAGAACTAACAGGGAGCGCTGCAGAGAGAGAACTAACAGGGAGCGCTGCAGAGAGAACTAACAGGGAGCGCTGCCAGAGAGAGAACTAACAGGGAGCGCTGCCAGAGAGAGAACTAACAGGGAGCGCTGCAGAGAGAACTAACAGGGAGCGCTGCCAGAGAGAGAACTAACAGGGAGCGCTGCCAGAGAGAACTAACAGGGAGCGCTGCAGAGAGAGAACTAACAGGGAGCGCTGCCAGAGAGAGAACTAACAGGGAGCGCTGCCAGAGAGAACTAACAGGGAGCGCTGCAGAGAGAACTAACAGGGAGCGCTGCCAGAGAGAGAACTAACAGGGAGCGCTGCCAGAGAGAGAACTAACAGGGAGCGCTGCCAGAGAGAGAACTAACAGGGAGCGCTGCAGAGAGAGAACTAACAGGGAGCGCTGCCAGAGAGAGAACTAACAGTGAAACTCCTCGCTGTCGGGTGAAAAGATGCGGCTGGCGACTCCACATGTATCGGAGGAGGCATGTGGTAGTTCTACACCCTCCACCAGACCGACAGTAGGGCAGCATGTGGTAGTTCTACACCCTCCCCAGACCGACAGTAGGGCAGCATGTGGTAGTCTACACCCTCCACCAGACCGACAGTAGGGCAGCATGTGGTAGTTCTACACCCTCCCCAGACCGACAGTAGGGCAGCATGTGGTAGTTCTACACCCTCCCCAGACCGACAGTAGGGCAGCATGTGGTAGTCTACACCCTCCCCAGACCGACAGTAGGGCAGCATGTGGTAGTTCTACACCCTCCACCAGACCGACAGTAGGGCAGCATGTGGTAGTTCTACACCCTCCCCAGACCGACAGTAGGGCAGCATGTGGTAGTCTACACCCTCCACCAGACCGACAGTAGGGCAGCATGTGGTAGTTCTACACCCTCCACCAGACCGACAGTAGGGCAGCATGTGGTAGTTCTACACCCTCCCCAGACCGACAGTAGGGCAGCATGTGGTAGTCTACACCGTCCACCAGACCGACAGTAGGGCAGCATGTGGTAGTCTACACCCTCCACCAGAACAACAGTAGGGCAACATGTGGTAGTCTACACCCTCCACCAGACCGACAGTACGGCAGCATGTGGTAGTCTACACCCTCCACCAGACCGACAGTAGGGCAGCATGTGGTAGTCTACACCCTCCCCAGACTGACAGTAGGGCAGCATGTGGTAGTCTACACCCTCCCCAGACCGACAGTAGGGCAGCATGTGGTAGTCTACACCCTCCCAGACCGACAGTAGGGCAACATGTGGTAGTCTACACCCTCCACCAGACCGACAGTACGGCAGCATGTGGTAGTCTACACCCTCCACCAGACCGACAGTAGGGCAGCATGTGGTAGTCTACACCCTCCCCAGACTGACAGTAGGGCAGCATGTGGTAGTTCTACACCCTCCCCAGACCGACAGTAGGGCAGCATGTGGTAGTTCTACACCCTCCCCAGACCGACAGTAGGGCAGCATGTGGTAGTCTACACCCTCCCCAGACCGACAGTAGTACAGCATGTGGTAGTCTACACCCTCACCAGACCGACAGTAGGGCAGCATGTGGTAGTCTACACCCTCCACCAGACCGACAGTAGGGCAGCATGTGGTAGTCTACACCCTCCCCAGACCGACAGTAGGGCAGCATGTGGTAGTCTACACCCTCCCCAGACCGACAGTAGGGCAGCATGTGGTAGTCTACACCCTCCCCAGACCGACAGTAGGGCAGCATGTGGTAGTCTACACCCTCCCCAGACCGACAGTAGGGCAGCATGTGGTAGTCTACACCCTCCCCAGACTGACAGTAGGGCAGCATGTGGTAGTCTACACCCTCCCCAGACCGACAGTAGGGCAGCATGTGGTAGTCTACACCCTCACCAGACCGACAGTAGGGCAGCATGTGGTAGTCTACAACCTCCACCAGACCGACAGTACGGCAGCATGTGGTAGTCTACACCCTCACCAGACCGACAGTAGGGCAGCATGTGGTAGTTCTACACCCTCCTCAGACCGACAGTAGGGCAGCATGTGGTAGTCTACACCCTCCTCAGACCGACAGTAGGGCAGCATGTGGTAGTCTACACCCTCCCCAGACCGACAGTAGGGCAGCATGTGGTAGTCTACACCCTCCACCAGACCGACAGTA
Organism: Notolepis coatsorum; assembly: GCF_963971535.1. Lineage (NCBI taxonomy): Eukaryota > Metazoa > Chordata > Actinopteri > Aulopiformes > Paralepididae > Notolepis > Notolepis coatsorum. Next base: position 44,102 of record NW_028171071.1, on the reverse strand, counting down.
CGGCAGCATGTGGTAGTCTACACCCTCCACCAGACCGACAGTAGGGCAGCATGTGGTAGTCTACACCCTCCCCAGACTGACAGTAGGGCAGCATGTGGTAGTTCTACACCCTCCCCAGACCGACAGTAGGGCAGCATGTGGTAGTTCTACACCCTCCCCAGACCGACAGTAGGGCAGCATGTGGTAGTCTACACCCTCCCCAGACCGACAGTAGTACAGCATGTGGTAGTCTACACCCTCACCAGACCGACAGTAGGGCAGCATGTGGTAGTCTACACCCTCCACCAGACCGACAGTAGGGCAGCATGTGGTAGTCTACACCCTCCCCAGACCGACAGTAGGGCAGCATGTGGTAGTCTACACCCTCCCCAGACCGACAGTAGGGCAGCATGTGGTAGTCTACACCCTCCCCAGACCGACAGTAGGGCAGCATGTGGTAGTCTACACCCTCCCCAGACCGACAGTAGGGCAGCATGTGGTAGTCTACACCCTCCCCAGACTGACAGTAGGGCAGCATGTGGTAGTCTACACCCTCCCCAGACCGACAGTAGGGCAGCATGTGGTAGTCTACACCCTCACCAGACCGACAGTAGGGCAGCATGTGGTAGTCTACAACCTCCACCAGACCGACAGTACGGCAGCATGTGGTAGTCTACACCCTCACCAGACCGACAGTAGGGCAGCATGTGGTAGTTCTACACCCTCCTCAGACCGACAGTAGGGCAGCATGTGGTAGTCTACACCCTCCTCAGACCGACAGTAGGGCAGCATGTGGTAGTCTACACCCTCCCCAGACCGACAGTAGGGCAGCATGTGGTAGTCTACACCCTCCACCAGACCGACAGTAGGGCAGCATGTGGTAGTCTACACCCTCCCCAGACCGACAGTAGGGCAGCATGTGGTAGTCTACACCCTCCCCAGACTGACAGTAGGGCAGCATGTGGTAGTCTACACCCTCCACCAGACCGACAGTAGGGCAGCATGTGGTAGTCTGGTAGGCGACAGTGGCTCAGGAGGTAGAGCAGTCGTCTGGCAATCCGGAGGTTCCCGGTTCGATTCCCGCTCCTCCCGGGCAGCGTGTCGATGTGTCCTTGAGCAAGACACCTAACCCCTAATTGCTCCCGATGAGCAGGTTGGCACCTTGCGTGGTCGCCTCCGCCGTCGGTGTGTGGATGCGTGAGTGAACGTGTGAGTGAATGGGTAAAATGTGAGTAACAAATTGTAAAGCGCTTTGGATAAAAACGCTATATAAAAAAAAAAACAGCCATTTACCAGCGGGAATTGGCAGAATGGGGGATGGGAGAGAAGTCTACAAAACGCCACAGTAAACCGTATATCTGCTGAGTTTCTTTCTACTGGTACCTGGTTGTGTAACCGTTTCTCCTCTCTCCTCCTCCTAGTGGCCTCCTCTCTCTGTCCGTTCAACTCCTCCACCCAGCGCCTCCTCTGCTCCTCCCTCCTCTGCACGCCCACCGCCTCCTCCTCTGGGCAGGCCTCCTGCAGGAGAACATTAATGGGGACGTCTTTGTGGGAAGTGGGGACATATTTGGGTTAGGGGTACGGTTTAGAACTAGGGTTAGAGCTAGGGAATGGATGTAGCCAATGGTCCTCAGTCACAAGTGTGTGTGTGCGTGTGTGCGTGTGTGCGTGTGCGTGTGTGTGTGTGCGTGTGTGCGTGTGTGTGTGTGTGTGTTACCCCAAGTCTGAAGCTGGATCTGATGGCAGAAGGTAGGTCTCTGATGCTGGAGCTCTGAATGGACAACACACTGCCTGTGTCCTCCTGGAGAGAGAGAGAGAGACACAGAGAGAGAGAGAGAGAGAGAGAGAGAGAGAGAGAGAGAGAGAGAGAGAGAGAGAGAGAGAGACAGAGAGTTAGAGAGAGAGAGAGATAGGAGAGAGACAGAGAGATAGAGAGAGAGCAAGTTAGAGAGAGAGAGAGACAGAGAGAGAGACACAGAGAGAAAGAGACAGAGAGAAAGAGAGAGAGAGAGAGAGAGAGAGAGAGAGAGAGAGAGAGAGAGAGAGAGAGAGAGAGAGGGAGACAGAGAGAGATAGGAGAGAGACAGAGAGATAGAGAGAGAGCAAGTTAGAGAGAGAGAGAGAGACAGAGAGAGAGAGACATAGAGAAAGAGACAGAGAGAGAGATAGAGAGAGTTAGATAGAGATAGCGAGAAAGAGAGGGAGACAGAGTTAGAGAGAGATAGTTAGATAGGAGAGAGACAGAGAGATAGAGAGACAGATAGAAAGAGAGAGAGAGTTAGAGAGAGAGATAGAAAGAGAAAGAGACAGAGATAGAGAGAGAGAGAGAGAGAGAGAGAGAGAGAGAGAGAGAGAGATAGAGATAGATACAGAGAGAGTTAGAGGGAGAGATAGTTAGGGAGGAGAGAGAGAGATAGTTAGAGAGAGATAGGAGAGAGAGCGAAAGAGACAGAGAGTTAGAGGGAGAGAGAGAGAGAGAGTTAGGGAGGAGAGAGAGAGGGATAGTTAGAGAGAGAGCGAAAGAGACAGAGAGAGAGTTAGAGGGAGAGAGAGAGTTGGAGAGGAGAGAGATAGTTAGAGAGAGAGAGAGAGAGAGAGAGAGGAGAGAGAGAGAGAGAGAGAGAGAGAGAGAGAGAGAGAGAGAGAGAGAGAGAGAGAGAGAGAGAGAGTTAGAGAGAGAGAGAGATAGAGAGAGACAGAGAGATAGAGAGAGAGCAAGTTAGAGAGAGAGAGAGAGACAGAGAGAGAGAGACAGAGAGAAAGAGACAGAGAGAAAGAGACAGAGAGAGAGATAGAGAGAGTTAGATAGAGATAGCGAGAGAAAGAGAGGGAGACAGAGAGTTAGAGAGAGATAGTTAGAGATAGCGAGAAAGAGAGAGAGAGACAGAGAGATAGAGAGACAGATAGAAAGAGAGAGAGAGTTAGAGAGAGACCTGCCCCCCTCCTGCAACCCCCCCCAGCCAATGCATATCCTGCCAACCCACAACACACATACACACAGCATATGCCACCACCAACCCCATACCACACAAATGCACAGGTCAACCCCATGACCGACAGATCTCCACCCGGGGAGCTGACCGTGCATCAGATGATCAGCAAGATCTTCTCATTTGTGGTCCAGACAAACCACTGGATTATAACACTGTAATAATGGAATACAAATCTTTTACCATCTCAAGCTGGAATATACAAGGTCTGAGGTCAACTGCCCTTGGAACAAAGAGCAGAAACCCAGACTTTACCACAGAAATGTCAAACACAGACATCATGGTCCTACAAGAGACATGGCACAGAGGAAACAGTCCTACTGGCTGTCCTGCAAACTACAGAGAGCTACTGGTACCATCCACCAAGCTAACAGGGGTCAAACAGGGGAGAGACTCTGGAGGCATGCTAATATGGTACAAATCTGAACTAACCCACTCCATAAAGCTAATCAAAACCGGAGTTTTTTTCATCTGGTTAAAAATAAATAAGGAACTTACATCAACCGAGAAAGATATCTACCTGTGTGCCACCTACATCCCCCCAATTGAATCCCCATACTACAAGGAAGACATGTTCCTAATCCTACAAGACGAAATCAACCAGTTCCAGGCTTACGGGCACATTATAGTCTGTGGGGACCTCAATGCCAGGACAGGACGAGAACCTGACACTCTCAGCACACAGGGAGACAAACACCTACCAGGAGGTGGGAACATCCCCTCCCAAATATGCCCCCCCAGAAATAACTATGACCAAACAACAAATAAACATGGGTCACAACTTATACAGCTCTGTCGCTCGCTGGGACTGTACATAGTTAACGGTAGGCTCCGAGGGGACACTTATGGTAGGTACACATATAGCTCATCTCTGGGTAACAGTACAGTAGACTATTTTATCACGGACCTCAGCCTAGAGTCTCTCAGAGCGTTCACAGTCAGCCAGCAAACACCCCTGTCAGACCACAGCAAAACCACTATCTACCTGAATAGATCAACACACAACCAGGAAATACCAAAACCAAACAAACTACACACTATTAAAAAACACTACAAATGGAAAGAAAGTAGTATGGAAGCATTCCAATCCGCTATCAAGCTACAAAAAATCCAATCCAAATTAGACCAATTCCTAGAAAAAAACTTCCAACACAACAGCAAAAGTGTAAACGGGGCGGTAGAAAACATCAATAACATATTTGACCTTACAGCTTCCTTATCCAACCTAAAGGCCTCAAATAGGAAAGCGAGGAAAAATAGAAATAAAAATACGCATGACAAATGGTATGATAATGATTGTAAAAATCTCAGGAAGATATTAAGGAACCTATCAAACCAAAAACACAGAGACCCAGACAACCAGAACACACGTCTCCAATACAGTGAAACACTGAAACATTACAAAAACACAGTCAGAAAAAAAAGAGACCAACATATTAGAAACCAGCTACAAGATATAGAGAAATCTATAAAAACAAACAACTTCTGGGAAAACTGGAACAAAATAAACAAACAACACCACGAGGAGCTACCCATCCAAAATGGAGATGTATGGGTAAACCACTTCTCCAATCTCTTTAGCCCAATACAAAAAAATGAACAGCAAAAACACATACAAGACAAACTACAAAGCCTGGAGTCAACCATAAAAGACTACCAGAACCCGCTAGACTCCCCAATTACACTACAAGAACTACAGGACAAAATAAAATCACTTAAAATCAAGAAGGCCTGCGGAGCGGATGGTATCCTAAATGAAATGATCATATTCACAGACTCCAAATTCCAATTGGCTATACTAAAACTCCTTAACATTGTCCTTAGCTCCGGGATCTTCCCCAATATCTGGAACCAAGGACTCATAACACCGCTCCACAAAAAGGGAGACAAATATGACCCAAACAATTACCGTGGGATCTGTGTCAACAGCAACCTTGGAAAAATCCTCTGTATGATCATTAACCACAGACTCACACATTTCCTCACAAACAACAATACCTTGAGCAAATCACAGATTGGCTTCCTACCAAATCACCGTACAACAGACCACATTCTCACCCTCAGCACCCTAATCGACAACCAAATAAATAAAAATAAAAGCAAAGTATACTCCTGTTTCGTTGACTTCCAAAAAGCATTTGACTCAATTTGGCACGAGGGTCTGCTATACAAACTGTTAGATAGTGGCATTGGAGGGAAAACCTACGACCTCATAAAGTCAATGTACACCAACAACACATGTGCTGTGAGGATTGAGGGAAAACACACAGACTTCTTCCCTCAATGCCGTGGGGTTAGACAGGGGTGCCGTTTGAGTCCAACCCTTTTCAATATATACATAAATGAACTGGCAAAAACATTGGAACAAACCGCAGCACCTGGCATCCCCCTAGCAAACACAGAAGTCAAATGCCTACTGTTTGCAGATGACCTGGTGCTGCTGTCCCCAACAAAAGAAGGGCTACAACAGCACCTTGACCTTCTGCACAAATTCTCCCAGACATGGGCACTGACAGTAAACCTAAACAAAACTAAAATTATGATATTCCAAAAAAGGCCCAGCCTACAACAACAAAAACACAAATTCCTCCTAGACACAATTTCCCTAGAACACACAAAAAACTACACATATCTCGGCCTAAACATCAGTGCTACAGGGAACTTCAATCAAGCTGTGAACGACCTGAGAGACAAAGCAAGAAGGGCTTTTTATGCCATAAAAAGGAACATCATATTAGACATTCCAGTCAAAATCTGGCTCAAAATATTAGACTCCGTCATAGAACCGATTTCCCTATATGGTTGTGAAGTCTGGGGCCCACTTGCAAACCAAGACTTCACCAAATGGGACAAACACCCAATTGAGACTCTGCATGCAGAATTTTGCAAATCCATTCTCCGCACCCAACGGAAAACGCCAAATAATGCATGCAGAGCAGAACTAGGAAGATACCCACTAATCATAAAAATTCAAAAAAGAGCATTAAAATTCCACAACCACCTAAAAGAAAGCGACCCAGACACACTCCACAACATAGCCCTCACCCACAGAGAGACCCTCGATAGATGCCCACTCAGCCAGATGGTTCTGGGACTCTGCTCACAAACACAAGCAGAACCACCAGACAGTAACCACACTGGACTAAATCAAATTATAAGAAAACAAAAAAAAAACTATCTGACACATTGGAAAGAAACAACCCAAAACCAGAGCAAATTGAAATGCTATTTGGCCCTAAACAGAGCGTACACAGTGGCAGAATACCTGAGCACCGTGACTGACCCAAAACTAAGAAGATCCTTGACTAGGTACAGACTCAGCGAGCACAGCCTAGCCATTGAGAAAGGCCGCCATAGGCAGACCTGGTTCCCAAGAGAAGACAGACTATGCACCCACTGCACACAAGAAGAGGTGGAAACCGAGCTCCACTTCTTAACAACCTGCCCCCTATACCAAGACATCAGAGACATATACTTCCCACAAATTGCAAACACCCAAAGAGACTTTGAAAACATGGACAATAACTCAAAACTCCCATACCTACTGGGAGAAATACAAGAATGTGCAAACACAGCAGCAAGATTTGTGAGCTGCTGTGACAAGAAAAGGACATCCAGCGGAATGCAACCACCATAAAGACTGTACAAGAAATTCCGTCTGTAATGTACTGATTTATTTTGCTTTATGTTTGATTGTTTTGTTTTGTTTGGCTTTGGCAATGTAAACGTATGTTTCCCATGTCAATAAAGCCCATTTGAATTGAATTGAATTGAATTGAGATAGAAAGAGAAAGAGACAGAGAGAGAGTTAGAGAGAGAGAGAGAGATAGAGAGAGATAGAGAGAGATAGAGATAGATACAGAGAGAGAGTTAGAGGGAGAGATAGTTAGGGAGGAGAGAGAGAGATAGTTAGAGAGAGATAGTTAGAGAGAGAGCGAAAGAGACAGAGAGAGAGAGTTAGAGGGAGAGAGAGAGAGAGGGATAGTTAGAGAGAGAGCGAAAGAGACAGAGAGAGAGAGTTAGAGGGAGAGAGAGAGTTGGAGAGAGAGAGAGACAGAGAGATAGTTAGAGAGAGAGACAGAGAGAGAGAGAGAGAGAGAGAGAGAGAGAGAGAGAGAGAGAGAGAGAGAGAGAGAGAGAGAGAGAGAGAGAGAGAGAGAGAGAGAGAGAGAGAGAGAGAGAGAGAGAGAGAGAGAGAGAGAGAGAGAGAGAGAGAGAGAGAGAGAGAGAGACACACACAGAACTGAAGTGACCACATCATGAAGAATGATTAACTGACAGGCTGATAGCAGCTGCTGGTTCGTTCCAGCTCTCAGAGATTCATAACCCACAGCATATTATAATATATATCGCAACCACACACAGCCAAGTAGAATGTACTTTTGCTATACAGCTTACCCTGACATCCTGCTGCTCCTGCTGCTTCAGAGGCACCTGTTCATCTACACACACACACACACACACACACACACACACACACACGCACACACACACATAAGGGCATCAATTAAAGGGACATTTCACCTGACCAAGCTGCAAAGTAGTTAATGGGTCACTAAACCACCAAGCTGTCCTTTTAGTCATTTATCTGACACTTTTATCCAAAGCGAAGTTCTGTACGACAAGTCGGCAGGAAGGGTACGACTCTATCAGCTGAGTAACGATGTTCATCAAACAGTGTTGACACTTGAATGCTGCACTAGTGTTGAGTACATAGTAGTGGAGACCTGGTAGTATAGTAGGAAGAGTGCATGATAGTAGAGCAGGGGTTCTCAAACTTTTTCATACCGTGATCCCATATTAGTCGACTATATAAAAAAAGGAAAAATGAAATAAAAAAAAGTATTATTATTAATATTTTTTTTATCATTCCATTTGGGCTGTGGGGGGTGCTTAATGTCTGAAGGAGTTGACTGAAGGCTTCTTGTCCTCTGCAAAAGCATGCAATTGGTCCACTGATGGATACATCTTGATATTTGTCTAGTCTAGTGTGTTCATTAGACGGGTGAAATCCTCTTTCAGTGCCTCTGTGCCTGTTTTCTTAGGCAGTTAGCCTCACTGGTATGTGCGCCATTAGCGTTAGCCACGCTTCTAGGCCTCTTAATTATTTAAAAATATATACAAATTATTATAATAATAATAATAATAATAATAATAATAATAATATTTTTATTTATCTTTTTGCATTCGACTAAGAGGTATCAAGCTGCCCTCCATACATGTTCTAACACGCCCTCTCCCCAAGTGGTAACTGAAGCCTCTCTCTCTGACCGTGTCAGGCTGTGTTCACACTGCAGGCAAAAAAGTGGCCCAAATCAGATTTGATTTCTTTCACAACAACAGGGTGACCGGCAACAAATCACATTGGAATCTAGAGCCTTTTCTATTCTGATTGGGCCCACGTTCACAACGTGCTGATCCTGAATCAGACACGGGTCTGGTTCCTCTTGCAATGCGACCGCGATCTGAACGTCATGTTGAAATTCAAGTGACTTTTACACGAGGGGGCTTTTATATTTTGTTGAACTATTTTATTGCACTGCCGAGTGCGGCATCATTTCACCGTTTATTCGATTTTATTCCTGCCTATTTTAAAACCGAATCAAAGCGTAAACAGAGAGGCCTATTGGGATGTTAGATCCTAATGTGAAAAACTGTGATTTGCCTGTGTAGCGTCGTGATCCGCTCTGCTACACCTGTATATGTCTGTAACCAATGAATAATATGTTTTATATGTCTGCACTTTATGATTTGCTCATTTTATTTATGCCTGTATTTATTTAAATTTTTTTTGCTTGCTGTGAAGCACTTTGAGCTGCAACTTTTGCATGAAAGGTGCTCTACAAGTAAAGTTATTGTTGCATCACTCGTCACAATTCTGTGCCGGCAGGAGTCACTCTGTGAATACAAACGTGTGTGTGTGTGTGTGTGTGTGCGTGTGTGTGTGTGTGTGTGTGTGTGTGTGTGTGTGTGTGTGTGTGTGTGTGTGTGTGTGTGTGTGTGTGTGTGTGTGTGTGTGTGTGTGTGTGTGTGTACCCATCTCTCTCCTCCACTGTGCTGTGTGTGTGTGTGTGTGTGTGTGTGTGTGTGTGTGTGTGTGTGTGTGTGTGTGTGTGTGTGTGTGTGTGTGTGTGTGTGTGTGTGTGTGTGTGTGTGTGTGTACCCATCTCTCTCCTCCACTGTGTCCTGCCGGTGTCCAGGGCCGTCGGTCTGTCTCCCTCTCTGTCCGTCGACCGGCCCAGGAGACCAGGCGCACCGCTGCACAACACAAGGCATCGTTACACCCAGTTAGGTCACTGTGGCCGGGAGGGGGCGCTATATTAACACCCAGTCTGTCACTGTAACCAGGAGGGGCCTCTATATCAGGGGTTCCCAAACTTTTCAGGCCGGGACCCAGGAAATAAGGCGTCAGAGAGCCGCGGCCCAATGCACATCGTCTGGCTTTTTTTTTTTTTTTTTTTTTTTTGCCGGGCGACCGATTTTTTTAAGCCAAATATCACTTCAATCCTATTAAGTTAGTTCAAGTTAGTTATTCATTTATATGTGCTATTTATGAGAGGGCTAACTTGTTGCAAAATAATAATGATAATAATAATAGCCTCATTAAAATACTATTGTTGCCTCGGTTGTTTTCAGCGTTTTATTATGTGCATAGTCTGTTATTTAGTTTGAAATGTTCGTTGAAATAAGTAGATTTATCGTTTTTGTTTATTTATTAAGTTAATATAAAACCATATAGTCACATTTTAGAATACAATAGAATAGAATTTTAGAATACAACTAGAAACACTGTCCTGGCCTGCTTCTAAGTTCAGTGGCCTGACAAAAATATAATAATAAATAATTGGATTTTTTTTTTTTTTTTTTTTTCATCTCGCGGCCCTCCCGTGGCTGCTCGCGGCCCACCTTTGGGTCACGACCCCGACTTTGGGAACCACTGCTCTATATTAACAGCCAGTCTGTCACTGTAACCAGGAGGGGCCTCTATATTAACACCCAAGTGTTTTTAAACCTAGGAGACGATATTGACTCACTGGAGGCCAAACCCCGAGATAGTCCGTGTTAACTCGCCACGCTCTGGGCGCCAAACCCCAGAGAAAATCCCGGTTTTAATCCATATTTCTTTTATTAGCGATATCCATTCATTTTTCATCCATCCAGCCTGACGTTCTCATTGGGACTGGGTCGGAGCTCGCCAAGGGTATAAATACCGCCCCCTTGCATCGACTGTGGGGACTGGGAGCAGCGTGGATCTGTGTGTTTTTGGATATAACGTCGGATCAATAAACGCGATCAATATTTGGAATGGCGATCAGGAATTGGATTCATGTTTTTGCATGACATCAGATGTGAGGTAAGGCCTTTATGTTACGAGTCTTGGGGTAATCAGATGTTCCTATCACCGCCATCGGAGTGTGTGTGTGTGCGCGTGCGTGCGTGCGTGCGTGCGTGAGGTCGCGCCGACCAAAGTACGGAGAACCGATTTTTCAGACCCCGCTGCTCTTTGTGCATAAGTGCACATATAATAGCGATAATCTAGCGTTTATTTGAAAACGATTCATAAATCAAGCGACAAATGGCACGATTTCTAAGGAAATACATTTAAGCTCGCTTTGCTGGAGTTTATCGAGATGAGACAGAACGCTCTAGAAATATATTGATATTCATCACGGTATAAAATGGAAATGTATGTATGAAAAAATTATCCGTTTCGTGCATGTTGACTGGAAGCAACTCATTGATGACCACACATGTTATTTAGATCTATTGCTATTATATTTTATATGTTTTATGCACTCGCAAATAAGTCCTTTCCGCCATTGGATACAGCGTTGGCCCAGAAGGGCATCAGCAGAGGGCGCTGTTGGCCCTGAAAGAGTTAACAGCCTTCATCAAGTGTTTTTAAACCTAGGAGACGATATTAACAGCCTTCATCAAGTGTTTTTAAACCTAGGAGACGATATTAACAGCCTTCATCAGGTGTTTCTAAACCTAGGAGACGATATTAACAGCCTTCATCAAGTGTTTTTAAACCTAGGAGACGATATTAACAGCCTTCATCAGGTGTTTTTAAACCTAGGAGACGATATTAACAGCCTTCATCAGGTGTTTTTAAACCTAGGAGACGATATTAACAGCCTTCATCAGGTGTTTTTAAACCGAGGAGACGATATTAACAGCCTTCATCAGGTGTTTTTAAACCTAGGAGACTCTATTAACAGCCGTCAAGTGTTTTTAAACCTAGGAGACGATATTAACAGCCTTCATCAAGTGTTTTTAAACCTAGGAGTCGATATTAACAGCCTTCATCAGGTGTTTTTAAACCTAGGAGACGATATTAACAGCCGTCATCAGGTGTTTTTAAACCTAGGAGACGATATTAACAGCCGTCATCAGGTGTTTCTAAACCTAGGAGACGATATTAACAGCCTTCATCAGGTGTTTTTAAACCTAGGAGACGATATTAACAGCCTTCATCAGGTGTTTTTAAACCTAGGAGACGATATTAACAGCCTTCATCAAGTGTTTTTAAACCTAGGAGACGATATTAACAGCCTTCATCAGGTGTTTTTAAACCTAGGAGACGATATTAACAGCCTTCAAGTGTTTTTAAACCTAGGAGACGATATTAACAGCCTTCATCAGGTGTTTTTAAACCTAGGAGACGATATTAACAGCCTTCATCAGGTGTTTTTAAACCTAGGAGACGATATTAACAGCCTTCAAGTGTTTTTAAACCTAGGAGACGATATTAACAGCCGTCATCAGGTGTTTTTAAACCTAGGAGACGATATTAACAGCCTTCATCAAGTGTTTTTAAACCTAGGAGACGATATTAACAGCCTTCATCAGGTGTTTTTAAACCTAGGAGACGATATTAACAGCCTTCATCAGGTGTTTTTAAACCTAGGAGACGATATTAACAGCCTTCATCAGGTGTTTTTAAACCTAGGAGACGATATTAACAGCCTTCATCAGGTGTTTTTAAACCTAGGAGACGATATTAACAGCCTTCATCAGGTGTTTTTAAACCTAGGAGACGATATTAACAGCCTTCATCAAGTGTTTTTAAACCTAGGAGACGATATTAACAGCCTTCATCAGGTGTTTTTAAACCTAGGAGACGATATTAACAGCCTTCATCAGGTGTTTTTAAACCTAGGAGACGATATTAACAGCCTTCATCAGGTGTTTTTAAACCTAGGAGACGATATTAACAGCCTTCATCAAGTGTTTTTAAACCTAGGAGACGATATTAACAGCCTTCATCAAGTGTTTTTAAACCTAGGAGACGATATTAACAGCCTTCATCAGGTGTTTTTAAACCTAGGAGACGATATTAACAGCCTTCATCAGGTGTTTTTAAACCTAGGAGACGATATTAACAGCCTTCATCAAGTGTTTTTAAACCTAGGAGACGATATTAACAGCCTTCATCAGGTGTTTTTAAACCTAGGAGACGATATTAACAGCCTTCATCAGGTGTTTTTAAACCTAGGAGACGATATTAACAGCCTTCATCAGGTGTTTTTAAACCTAGGAGACGATATTAACAGCCTTCATCAAGTGTTTTTAAACCTAGGAGACGATATTAACAGCCTTCATCAAGTGTTTTTAAACCTAGGAGACGATATTAACAGCCTTCATCAGGTGTTTTTAAACCTAGGAGACGATATTAACAGCCGTCATCAGGTGTTTTTAAACCTAGGAGACGATATTAACAGCCGTCATCAAGTGTTTTTAAACCTAGGAGACGATATTAACAGCCTTCATCAGGTGTTTTTAAACCTAGGAGACGATATTAACAGCCTTCATCAAGTGTTTTTAAACCTAGGAGACGATATTAACAGCCGTCAAGTGTTTTTAAACCTAGGAGACTCTATTAACAGCCTTCATCAGGTGTTTTTAAACCTAGGAGACGATATTAACAGCCGTCAAGTGTTTTTAAACCTAGGAGACGATATTAACAGCCTTCATCAAGTGTTTTTAAACCTAGGAGTCGATATTAACAGCCTTCATCAGGTGTTTTTAAACCTAGGAGACGATATTAACAGCCGTCATCAGGTGTTTTTAAACCTAGGAGACGATATTAACAGCCTTCATCAAGTGTTTTTAAACCTAGGAGACGATATTAACAGCCTTCATCAGGTGTTTTTAAACCTAGGAGACGATATTAACAGCCTTCATCAGGTGTTTTTAAACCTAGGAGACGATATTAACAGCCTTCAAGTGTTTTTAAACCGAGGAGACGATATTAACAGCCTTCATCAGGTGTTTTTAAACCTAGGAGACGATATTAACAGCCTTCATCAGGTGTTTTTAAACCTAGGAGACGATATTAACAGCCTTCATCAGGTGTTTCTAAACCTAGGAGACGATATTAACAGCCTTCATCAGGTGTTTCTAAACCTAGGAGACGATATTAACAGCCTTCATCAGGTGTTTTTAAACCTAGGAGACGATATTAACAGCCTTCATCAGGTGTTTTTAAACCTAGGAGACGATATTAACAGCCGTCAAGTGTTTTTAAACCTAGGAGACGATATTAACAGCCGTCATCAGGTGTTTTTAAACCTAGGAGACGATATTAACAGCCTTCATCAAGTGTTTTTAAACCTAGGAGACGACCGCAGCCGGTAATTACAGTCACACAAGTCAAACTGTTGACGGGAGCTTTCTGTGGGACACTAATAATAATAATAATAATAATAATAATAATAATAATAATAATAATAATAATAATAATAATAATAATAATAATAATAATAATAATAATAATAATAATAATAATAATAATAATAATGCACAAAGCGCTTTACATACATGGCATTATAGCATACAGACAAACACAGTACTTTCACAATGACGACATGGTGGGGATAATACAGAGAGAGGGAGACAGCTTAGAGACGAGACAGGGAGAACATTTTAAAATAAATAATAATACTAAAATATAGGTGTGTACAGATGTGAAAGTGTAAGTGATGCAGGGGTTGGGGGGTCAGGAGTGAGGAGGGTATGCAAGCTTGAACAGGTGGGTTTTGAGGTGGGACTTGAATGTTTCCACGGATGGGGCTGCTTTGACGTGTGATGGGAGTTGATCCCACAGTCTACTGGTGGGTCGTCAGACTCACCTCGCCTCCTTCTCCCGGGAGCCGGCTGGACCTCCCCCTCTTCCTCCCCCTCTTCCTCCGCCTGCCCCGTCCTCCACGGGGTCCTGTGCTGTTGTGTTTCCTAGCAGAGACACACCGGGGTCACTTAGCTGCACCCAGGGCCGTCCAGACCACCAGACAGACCAGCACCGAGCCTAGGGCCCAAACCTTCATTAGAAACCCCCGTGTGGTGTTTTCAATGTTTACTAAAAATAGAAATGACACTACGAATAATCTTTTTTTTGTGTGTGTCTATTGTAACTATATTTATTGTAATGCAAATAGAACTGATAGAGCATACATCTGCGCCTTGATTTACACTGCCTACTTGCTCATATGCGTATACTCAGAGTTAATTTTATTGTTTACACCGCCTATTTCAACTTTTACTTTCTACTGTACTATAATTGTATGACCTGTATCATGTCTTCTACTATTAACTATGTACCTGTACCTCCCCTCCCCCGCCTGCTATGATGCCTACATTTCCCCGAGGGGATCAATAAATTAATATCTTATCTTATCTTTTTGACTCATTGGCCTTGGCTCATTTTCTGTGAAGAACATATAAAAGAACACATTTTCATTGAGTGCATTTATATTACATTATAATACATATATTATATTACATTTATATTACATTTATATTCAGGGGTGCGTTGGTGATTTCATACCTGGTTGCACTGTGTTTTAATGAGGCCACGCGCGCTCCCTTGCATGCACATAAATGTTCCCTCGCATACGCACAGACTAAAGACAATGCCTAATTGCCTCTAGGAATGGAATGTAACACATTTCATTCACAAGTTGTGTGTGAATGTATCCGAGAACGTATTTGAACACACCTGACGACCTGAGCTATTGTTATGCAAAGTAGCCAGGTGGGTACTTACTTGGCGAGTTGGCGCATCAGTCGAGTGCAGCGCATTCTGTGCACGTGCGTGCGCATGCTTCTGCTCACAGAGCCGGTTGCTCGCCGTGCAACCCCGTCCCATGAGCAACGCACCCCTGTTTATATTACATGATATTACATTTATATATATATATATATTAAGTCGGAAGTGAGGAAAGTGTAGGTGAAAGTAAAATATGGAATATATGAAACACAAAGATTCACACACTTACCTTCACTGCCTGCACCTTGTTTCATTTATATTATATACACTGTGTTCCTTCACTGTCTGCACCTTGTTTCATTTATATTATATACACTGTGTTCCTTCACTGTCTGCACCTTGTTTCATTTATATTATATACACTGTGTTCCTTCACTGTCTCCACCTTGTTTCATTTATATTATATACACTGTGTTCCTTCACTGTCTCCACCTTGTTTCATTTATATTATATACACTGTGTTCCTTCACTGTCTGCACCTTGTTTCATTTATATTATATACACTGTGTTCCTTCACTGTCTGCACCTTGTTTCATTTATATTATATACACTGTGTTCCTTCACTGTCTGCACCTTGTTTAATTTATATTATATACACTGTGTTCCTTCACTGTCTGCACCTTGTTTCATTTATATTATATACACTGTGTTCCTTCACTGTCTGCACCTTGTTTAATTTATATTATATACACTGTGTTCCTTCACTGTCTGCACCTTGTTTCATTTATATTATATACACTGTGTTCCTTCACTGTCTGCACCTTGTTTAATTTATATTATATACACTGTGTTCCTTCACTGTCTCCACCTTGTTTCATTTATATTATATACACTGTGTTCCTTCACTGTCTGCTCCTTGTTTCATTTATATTATATACACTGTGTTCCTTCACTGTCTGCTCCTTGTTTCATTTATATTATATACACTGTGTTCCTTCACTGTCTCCACCTTGTTTCATTTATATTATATACACTGTGTTCCTTCACTGTCTGCACCTTGTTTCATTTATATTATATACACTGTGTTCCTTCACTGTCTCCACCTTGTTTCATTATTTATCACACGTGTCCTTCACTGTCTGTCTACTGTTTCATTTATATTATATACACTGTGTTCCTTCACTGTCTGCACCTTGTTTCATTTATATTATATACACTGTGTTCCTTCACTGTCTGCACCTTGTTTCATTTATATTATATACACTGTGTTCCTTCACTGTCTCCACCTTGTTTCATTTATATTATATACACTGTGTTCCTTCACTGTCTGCACCTTGTTTCATTTATATTATATACACTGTGTTCCTTCACTGTCTGCTCCTTGTTTCATTTATATTATATACACTGTGTTCCTTCACTGTCTGCCACTTGTTTCATTTATATTATATACACTGTGTTCCTTCACTGTCTGCACCTTGTTTCATTTATATTATATACACTGTGTCCTTCCTGTCTGCACCTTGTTTCATTTATATTATATCCACTGTGTTCCTTCACTGTCTCCACCTTGTTTCATTTATATTATATACACTGTGTTCCTTCACTGTCTGCACCTTGTTTCATTTATATTATATACACTGTGTTCCTTCACTGTCTGCACCTTGTTTCATTTATATTATATACACTGTGTTCCTTCACTGTCTGCACCTTGTTTCATTTATATATATACACTGTGTCTTCACTGTCTGCACCTTGTTTCATTTATATTATATACACTGTGTTCCTTCACTGTCTGTCTGCACCTTGTTTCATTATATTATATACACTGTGTTCCTTCACTGTCTCCCCTGTTTCATTTATATTATATACACTGTGTTCCTTCACTGTCTGCACCTTGTTTCATTTTATTATATACACTGTGTTCCTTCACTGTCTGCACCTTGTTTCATTTATATTATTACACTGTGTACCTTCACTGTCTGCTCCACCTTGTTTCATTTATATTATATACACTGTGTTCCTTCACTGTCTGCTCCTTGTTTCATTTATATTATATACACTGTGTTCCTTCACTGTCTGCACCTTGTTTCATTTATATTATATACACTGTGTTCCTTCACTGTCTGCACCTTGTTTCATTTATATTATATACACTGTGTTCCTTCACTGTCTGCTCCTTGTTTCATTTATATTATATACACTGTGTTCCTTCACTGTCTGCACCTTGTTTCATTTATATTATATACACTGTGTTCCTTCACTGTCTGCACCTTGTTTCATTTATATTATATACACTGTGTTCCTTCACTGTCTGCACCTTGTTTCATTTATATTATATACACCTGTGTTCCTTCACTGTCTGCACCTTGTTTCATTTATATTATATACACTGTGTTCCTTCACTGTCTCCACCTTGTTCATTTATATTATATACACTGTGTTCCTTCACTGTCTGCACCTTGTTTCATTTATTATATACACCGTGTTCCTTCACTGTCTGCACCTTGTTTCATTTATATTATATACACTGTGTTCCTTCACTGTCTGCACCTTGTTTCATTTATATTATATACACTGTGTTCCTTCACTGTCTGCACCTTGTTTCATTTATTTTCCTTGTTTCATTTATATTATATACACTGTGTTCCTTCACTGTCTGCACCTTGTTTCATTTATATTATATACACTGTGTTCCTTCACTGTCTGCACCTTGTTTCATTTATATTATATACACTGTGTTCCTTCACTGTCTGCTCCTTGTTTCATTTATATTATATACACTGTGTTCCTTCACTGTCTGCGCCTTGTTTCATTTATATTATATACACTGTGTTCCTTCACTGTCTGCTCCTTGTTTCATTTATATTATATACACTGTGTTCCTTCACTGTCTGCACCTTGTTTCATTTATATTATATACACTGTGTTCCTTCACTGTCTGCACCTTGTTTCATTTATATTATATACACTGTGTTCCTTCACTGTCTGCACCTTGTTTCATTTATATTATATACACTGTGTTCCTTCACTGTCTGTCTGCACCTTGTTTCATTTATATTATATACACTGTGTTCCTTCACTGTCTGCACCTTGTTTCATTTATATTATATACACTGTGTTCCTTCACTGTCTGCACCTTGTTTCATTTATATTATATACACTGTGTTCCTTCACCTCCACCTTGTTTCATTTATATTATATACACTGTGTTCCTTCACTATCTGTCTGCACCTTGTTTCATTTATATTATATACACTGTGTTCCTTCACTGTCTGCACCTTGTTTCATTTATATTATATACACCGTGTTCCTTCACTGTCTGCACCTTGTTTCATTTATATTATATACACTGTGTTCCTTCACTGTCTGCACCTTGTTTCATTTATATTATATACACTGTGTTCCTTCACTGTCTGCACCTTGTTTCATTTATATTATATACACTGTGTTCCTTCACTGTCTGCACCTTGTTTCATTTATATTATATACACTGTGTTCCTTCACTGTCTCCACCTTGTTTCATTTATATTATATACACTGTGTTCCTTCACTGTCTGCACCTTGTTTCATTTATATTATATACACTGTGTTCCTTCACTGTCTGCACCTTGTTTCATTTATATTATATACACTGTGTTCCTTCACTGTCTGCTCCTTGTTTCATTTATATTATATACACTGTGTTCCTTCACTGTCTGCTCCTTGTTTCATTTATATTATATACACTGTGTTCCTTCACTGTCTGCTCCTTGTTTCATTTATATTATATACACTGTGTTCCTTCACTGTCTGCTCCTTGTTTCATTTATATTATATACACTGTGTTCCTTCACTGTCTGTCTGCACCTTGTTTCATTTATATTATATACACTGTGTTCCTTCACTGTCTGCACCTTGTTTCATTTATATTATATACACTGTGTTCCTTCACCTCCACCTTGTTTCATTTATATTATATACACTGTGTTCCTTCACTGTCTGCACCTTGTTTCATTTATATTATATACACTGTGTTCCTTCACTGTCTGCACCTTGTTTCATTTATATTATATACACTGTGTTCCTTCACTGTCTGCACCTTGTTTCATTTATATTATATACACTGTGTTCCTTCACTGTCTGCACCTTGTTTCATTTATATTATATACACTGTGTTCCTTCACTGTCTGCACCTTGTTTCATTTATATTATATACACCGTGTTCCTTCACTGTCTCCACCTTGTTTCATTTATATTATATACACTGTGTTCCTTCACTGTCTGCACCTTGTTTCATTTATATTATATACACTGTGTTCCTTCACTGTCTGCACCTTGTTTCATTTATATTATATACACTGTGTTCCTTCACTGTCTGCTCCTTGTTTCATTTATATTATATACACTGTGTTCCTTCACTATCTGTCTGCACCTTGTTTCATTTATATTATATACACTGTGTTCCTTCACTGTCTGCTCCTTGTTTCATTTATATTATATACACTGTGTTCCTTCACTGTCTGCTCCTTGTTTCATTTATATTATATACACTGTGTTCCTTCACTGTCTGCTCCTTGTTTCATTTATATTATATACACTGTGTTCCTTCACTGTCTGCACCTTGTTTCATTTATATTATATACACTGTGTTCCTTCACTGTCTGTCTGCACCTTGTTTCATTTATATTATATACACTGTGTTCCTTCACTGTCTGCTCCTTGTTTCATTTATATTATATACACTGTGTTCCTTCACTGTCTGCTCCTTGTTTCATTTATATTATATACACTGTGTTCCTTCACTGTCTCCACCTTGTTTCATTTATATTATATACACTGTGTTCCTTCACTGTCTGCACCTTGTTTCATTTATATTATATACACTGTGTTCCTTCACTGTCTGCTCCTTGTTTCATTTATATTATATACACTGTGTTCCTTCACTGTCTGCACCTTGTTTCATTTATATTATATACACTGTGTTCCTTCACTGTCTGCACCTTGTTTCATTTATATTATATACACTGTGTTCCTTCACTGTCTGTCTGCACCTTGTTTCATTTATATTATATACACTGTGTTCCTTCACTGTCTGCACCTTGTTTCATTTATATTATATACACTGTGTACCTTTTGTAAAGCAAGTCAATACTTAATGATCAGATCAATGATCGCACCACAATGGAACTCACCTTGTGATTGGTCCTCTGGGACAGCTGGTCTCTGAATGCTGCTGAGAATCTGCTGCAGCTGCTCATTGGTCAGACACACCATCCCCTCCTTCAACGCCGGCTCCCCATTGGTCAGGGTCACCGTGACATCCTTCGGTTCCGGTTTCTTGGTCGCCAGAGTCACCGTGGCGTTCTTTATTCCCGTTCTCCCATTGGACAGAGTCACCGTGCTGTTCTTCAGTGCTGCCTTCCCATTGGCTGTGGAGGAACTGTCGGTGGGTCTGTCTGGGCCTTGGGCCGACCTCACCTTAAGACGCGCAGAACAGCAGTTAGCGTGGCTATAATGATTCAATCAAACCGCAATTTGATTACTATATTTAGGCATAGAGAGGGAAAGAGAGGGAGAGAGGCACCGAGGAAGGAGGGAAGGACAGAAGGCAGGAGGAAGGCAAAGCACAGTATGCCTCAAATGGATCCGCCATCAGCTCTATTTTTCAATCTTTTAAAATGTTCAGTTGCTATTGCATGCACTTATCTGTGTTTCATTACACATATGTGTGCATGCTTACCAACGGTCTCACCTGTTTTATTGCAACACTACTATCACCGACATCTAAGAAGGGAGATCCCCCCTTGAACGGCCCTTCTTTTTTTTTTTTTTTTTAAACTTTATTTTTTAGCGTTTATCGCTTTTCTGGTCAAGCATGACCGACAGTTGCAGGGTGAAACGGGAGAGAGAGCAGGGGGAGACATTCGGCAAATGACCGCGAGTCCGGGAATCGAACTCGGAGTCAACCAGATCCGTGACGCAGCACGGAGTCCCGCGCGAGCGCGGTAACATGGTGTGCTACTGGAGCACCCCCTTGAACGGCCCTTCTAAGGGCATGCGTCCACCTAGCGCACATTTCCCGGCTGAAAAACGCTGGCGGAGCGCCGGTAGTTCTGGGATGAAGCGCTTGCGGCGAGAAAAGAAAAAACGCAGCGCGTGCCTTTTGTAGCGAGATGACAGAGAGAAGAAATCTAGCGACAGCCATCTTTTTATCTGATTTTACTGCCGCGGTTTTGCACATATAGCATATTTTAATACACTTTATTGTATATATAGTTATTGCCTGACACCACAGTTCGCCCTTTGCTTTTTATTCGCTTTTTATTAGTGTATTCGTGTAGTTATTAGTGTATTTGTGCTTTGTCGCGAATCGCAATGACCACCAACCAGCAGACGCTTGGCCTCATACTTCTCCTGGCTCTTGTGGGCAGGCAGGCAGGCAGGCAACTCCGGTGTCAGGCTACGAATGTGTCACGAGCGCCACGGCTGTGATTGGTTGTCTGAAAATGCGCTCAGCTCATCGCTCTGAAAAGTTCAGAAAGTTTCAACTTTAAACGCTGGGTGCGGCCGCACGAAAAAGCTGAAAGGCGCTGAAAAAAGAAGCCGACTGCAGCGCATTTCCTACAGGCGGCAGCATGCGGCCGCATACGCTCTGTCCCCATTGGGATCAATTGAAAAAAGACGCTTGCGGCCATAAAAATGCGCTAGGTGGACGCGGGCCCTAAGGTTTCTCTCCTCCACACTGCCTGTGGTGCATTTTTTCCTATTGCTAGGTTTTAGTGAGTTTTTCCTTACCTTCACGTAATTGTAACTTACTTATTGTAAATTATGTCTGGGAGTGTTGCATTCATTTATTTTATCTATTTAAAAATGTTTGGACTTCATGGTCTTTTTGTTTTGTTCTTGATGTATTGTGATGTTTCTTCTTGACTTGTTTAAAGAAGACGTGTCCGGCCCATGGGGACATTAACGTGTGTTGTCTGGCCTTACAAATACATTTGATTTGATTTGATTTGTGTTCTGAATCGACTCTTACCCTCGTCACGGCCTTGGCTCCGCCCTCTGCCGCGTGATTGGTCCGGCTCTTTAAAGCGTTGCACGGCGTCAGCAGTGTGCGCGTGTCACTCCTCACCGTGGCTCCGCCCTCGGCCGCGCCCTTCCTCCGGGGGTCCCTGCGCCTCCCGGCCTGGGGTCCCGCCCCCCGCTGTGCCCCCTCCCCCTCCTCCTCGGGGCCGCAGGGTTGTCTGGAGCTCAGCACGGCGACGCCCCTGGGTCTGGACAGGAGCTGCCGGAGGCGAGACGGTCACGGTGCATTCGGCCGGTCATGTGACGCGTGTAGATATCGGTCATGTGACGCATGGAGATATCCGTCATGTGACGCATGGAGATATCCGTCATGTGACGCATGGAGATATCCGTCATGTGACGCATGGAGATATCGGACGTTGTTCTTATTGTAAAGCTTGAGTACTACTGTCGGTCTGGGGAGGGTGTAGACTACCACATGCTGCCCTACTGTCGGTCTGGGGAGGGTGTAGAGACTACCACATGCTGCCCTACTGTCGGTCTGGGGAGGGTGTAGAGACTACCACATGCTGCCCTACTGTGGGTCTGGGGAGGGTGTAGAGACTACCACATGCTGCCCTACTGTGGGTCTGGGGAGGGTGTAGACTACCACATGCTGCCCTACTGTCAGTCTGGGGAGAGTGTAGACTACCACATGCTGCCCTACTGTCAGTCTGGGGAGGGTGTAGACTACCACATGCTGCCCTACTGTCGGTCTGGGGAGGGTGTAGACTACCACATGCTGCCCTACTGTCGGTCTGGGGAGAGTGTAGACTACCACATGCTGCCCTACTGTGGGTCTGGGGAGGGTGTAGAACTACCACATGCTGCCCTACTGTCGGTCTGGGGAGGGTGTAGACTACCACATGCTGCCCCACTGTCGGTCTGGTGGAGGGTGTAGACTACCACATGCTGCCCTACTGTCCCGTCTGGGGAGGGTGTAGACTACCACATGCTGTCGTACTGTCGGTCTGGGGAGGGTGTAGACTACCACATGCTGCCCTACTGTCGGTCTGGGGAGGGTGTAGACTACCACATGCTGCCCTACTGTGGGTCTGGGGAGGGTGTAGACTACCACATGCTGCCCTACTGTGGGTCTGGGGAGGGTGTAGACTACCACATGCTGTACTACTGTCGGTCTGGTGGAGGGTGTAGACTACCACATGCTGTACTACTGTCGGTCTGGGGAGGGTGTAGACTACCACATGCTGTACTACTGTCGGTCTGGGGAGGGTGTAGAACTACCACATGCTGCCCTACTGACGGTCTGGGGAGGGTGTAGACTACCACATGCTGCCCTACTGTCGGTCTGGGGAGGGTGTAGACTACCACATGCTGCCCTACTGTCGGTCTGGGGAGGGTGTAGACTACCACATGCTGCCCTACTGTCGGTCTGGGGAGGGTGTAGACTACCACATGCTGCCCTACTGTCGGTCTGGGGAGGGTGTAGACTACCACATGCTGCCCTACTGTCGGTCTGGGGATGGTGTAGACTACCACATGCTGCCCTGCTGTCGGTCTGGGGAGGGTGTAGACTACCACATGCTGCCCTACTGTCGGTCTGGGGAGGGTGTAGACTACCACATGCTGCCCTACTGTCGGTCTGGGGAGGGTGTAGACTACCACATGCTGCCCTACTATCGGTCTGGGGAGGGTGTAGAGACTACCACATGCTGCCCTACTGTGGGTCTGGGGAGGGTGTAGACTACCACATGCTGCCCTACTGTCGGTCTGGTGGAGGGTGTAGACTACCACATGCTGCCCTACTGTCGGTCTGGGGAGGGTGTAGACTACCACATGCTTCCCTGCTGTCGGTCTGGGGAGGGTGTAGACTACCACACGCTGCCCTGCTGTCGGTGTGGGGAGGGTGTAGACTACCACATGCTGCCCTGCTGTCGGTCTGAGGAGGGTGTAGACTACCACATGCTGCCCTACTGTCGGTCTGGGGAGGGTGTAGACAGTAGGGCAGCATGTGGTAAACTCCTCACCTGACAATGAGGAGTTTCACTGGGGGAACGTAACGTGTGCGGTTCACGCTACCTCCCCCAGATCCCCTCCCTGCTGAACAGGCGCCCCGACCGACGAGTAGGCGTCACTGTTGCACTCATACTCCACCGGCTACTCACCCACGAACACTGACAATTGTGTTCGTAGGGGCGACTGACCAAGCTGGAGAGACTGCTGACAGCTGGATTCAATCCCAGAGTCTCTGCATGGTAGGCTAGTGCTTAGACCTCTACGCTACCCAGCCGCTCCTAGTGCTTAGTCCTCTATGCTACCCAGACGCTCCTAGTGCTTAGACCTCTACGCTACCCAGCCTCTCCTAGTGCTTAGTCCTCTATGCTACCCAGCCGCTCCTAGTGCTTAGACTTCTACGCTACCCAGCCTCTCCTAGTGCTTAGACCTCTACACTACTAATAAAAAATAATTGTATGCAGTCAGGCCACTGAACTTAGAAGCAGGGCAGGCCAGTGTTTCTAGTTGCAGCAGCGCAGCAGCGCAACAGTTAGATAACCTAGGTGGGGAACAACCAGGAGATCACTGCAAATCACACAAGTTGGAGAACTATCTCTCTCTCTCTTGCTCTCACACAGACACAAAGGGAGCCGCATGTGATTGGTGGAGGCGGGACCCTTACAAAAAACTGTTGTTGCTAATCATTGACACATGCTAGCCTGTAATAATCCCGCCCAGAAAAATCTACTTTGCATTTGATATATTGCAAATATATGCCATCACACACACTGGCATTTAAAGGGTTAGAATTATAAAATGAATATGTGGTGTTATGATCAGGGCTGAAGTTGAATAAAATATTGTATTTTTTTCAATCTGACATTACAAAAAAACTGAAAATCCATCAAAATCAGTGTTGTTGCTAATCATACATATATGCTAGCCTGTTTTTTAACAATAATTTGTGATGCCATCACAAACACTGGCATTTAAAGGGTATAAATAAAAAAATGCCTGCACCAGAATGCAGGAAATGAAGTCTTTGTAACAAAAGAATTCCTGGTGGGGGACCCCTGCTTAAAAAGTGGCCTGACTAGGGTGGTCAGGTAGCGGAGATTGCGTTCGTCACCAACGCTGGAGACGCTGGGTTTGCGTGTTCGAATCCAGCTCCCGGCGTTGTCACCAGCTTGGCTGGCCGTTCACACTAATACAATTGGCAGTATTAGGGGGTGGGGAAAGCTGGCGGGTGGGTCCTGGGCGTTGTGGACAGCGACCCCTACAGTTCGGTCGGGGCGCCTGCTCAGCGAGGGTAGGATCTGGAGAGAGGTAGTGCGGCCTCCCACACGTTACACTCCCCCAGTGAGAATCTGCGCGGCCAGGCTGGCTGCCGGCTGGCTGCACATGCGTCGGAGGAAAGCATGTGACAGTCTCCGGCCTCTCGGACCAACAGTAGGGGAAAGTGCGCAACAACCAGGAAGGGGGTTGGGAATTGGCATAATGACTAAAAAAAAAGTGGCCTGACTGGGGCTATATTTTGCACTATATTTCCTGGCCTGAATGATTTCCCCAGTCCGGCCCTTGTTAAAAGCCTCCAATGCTTATTAGTGTGTGTGCGTTTGAATTTTTTTTTACCTCCTATAATAGTGGGGGTCGCGGCTCTCTGACACCGTTATTTGGGAGTCGCGGCCTGAAAAGTTTGGGAACCCCTGCTCAGACCTCTACGCTAGGGCTGGGTGATATGGCTAATAATGATATCGCGATAACGATATGATAATGTTATCATATCACTCGATAATTATCTAAATTGTTTTGTATAAAAAAAAAAAAAATTTAAACGACAGATTTATTTTGCAGCAATTCTTTGTCGCTGCCGCCATCTTTAGTGTTACAGCCCCTCACACTCCAGTTCTCAGGCTGCAGCTGGTTTGAAAGCTAAAGTAAACAGGCTTCTCTGCTGGCTGTGGCTCCAGGGGAGTTGAACAGTTCTGGCTCTGCTAGTTTCTTTTCTATCTTTTGGTGCCATTTTGGTGGACAAACCACCGCACATGTGCACCGTGACTCGTGACTGGAGACTAGCTCTGCTAGCACACATAGCCTACTGTGTACAGACGGTTTCAAACTGTATTTTAAATTAGAAAGCAAACAAAATAAATGGACAAGAGAAAAATAAATCTCAATTTGGTCAGTATTGTCATTTGGACAAGCAAAGCCATTACTTTAAGTTGCAGGCAAGAAAGACAAGTCTGTCCACTGTCTCTGGTTTTAAAACTGCCCTGTTGCAGGTCACACACAAAATAAACTCGATATTATTATTTTTTTTTTTTATATATCGCGATAATTATCGTTATCGTTTTATCGCCCAGCCCTACGTCTACCCAGCCTCTCCTAGTGCTTAGACCCTCTACACTACCCAGCCGATCCTACTGAAAAACATGTGTATTTGCAGTGAATCACCAGGTAGAACATTCCTACCTTATTTGGAAGCTTGTTGGCATCTGCAGAGGAGGGAACACACTTCAGTTAGCAAGGCCCCACAACACACTTCAGTTAGCAAGGCCCACATTCTGGCTCTACACAACACACTTCAGTTAGCAAGGCCCCCGTTCTGGCTCTACACAACACACTTAATCCATCACTTTTACTGAACAGTATTGACTTAAACCATCACTTTTACTGAACAGTATTGACTTAAACCACGATTTTACTGAACAGTATTAGACCATCAGTTTTACTGAACAGTATTGACTTAAACCACGATTTTACTGAACAGTATTGACTTAGACCATCGGTTTTACTGAACAGTATTGACTTAAACCATTGACTTAGAGAGAGGGACAGAGAGAGAGAGGGGGCAGAGAGAGGGAGAATGAGAGATGGAAAGAGAGGGGCAGAGAGAGAGGGGCAGAGAGAAAGAGGGGGGCAGAGAGAGGGACAGAAAGAGAGAGATAGAGGGAGAGAGAGAGAGAGAGAGACTGGTGTCGAACCAACATCCCATAGCAGTATCAGTGCTGCATCCCTAGACTTAACAGACAGTATGTTTTTGTTCATTCATTCACCACCATTAAAAAACACACCAAACTGTTCAGCATTCAGCACGGTGATCCCATCCATCTCTCTCTCTCTCTCTCTCTCTCTCTCTCTGCTAGATCTCTGGTGGCCTTACCTTGACTCTTGAAAATCAACCTGGGTTTCCCATTTTCAAGTTCAAACAGCAAACCATCTCTATGGACAAACAAGGCAATGTCAATCAAGCAATAAAGACTACATTCAACGCCATCTCATTTGACTCGACCTTGTGGGACTGAAGGTGTTTTCCTGGCTATTTTTTATTTACCATATATATATATTTATCCACATCTGTATATACCTGCATATATTCCTGTTTACATACCTGTAATATATGTGTGCATATCCCTTACCTACTCTTACCAGCTATATAGCCTAAAGCCTACCACTAGTAAATATGTCTTTATACCTGTATCACACTATAGCCTACATGAGATTAACTCAGTAATACTCGTTTATATTTAATCACTTCTTGCACATTGTATATTGATAATGCACTTTAATTTTACCTTTGCACTCTGGTTAGATGCCAAGTTATTTTCGTTGTACTGTACGATGACAATACGTTTGAATCTAATATATCTAATGCAGATAGGGTAGCATTATGTTTTACATAGTTTTGTTTACTCGTGTACTACTAGTATGTGGATTAGCTGGGGGTGAAATGTATTGTTGTTTTGATTGATTGATTGAAAACTTTATTAACAGATTGCAGAATGGGTACAGTACAGTACAGCTCAATACATACAATTGTTAAGGGGATGCAGACCAGAGAAAGACTTTCGCCTTGTTTACATCAGGGTCCCCCATTTTCAAATCATCGTAACATGACATACATGACATACAGATAGACAGTAGCCTACTGCTACATCTATACATTTATGACATACCAGATTTGCAAATACAGTACTGTTTGTGATACAAAAAGAGTCCAGAAAAAAAGAGTATATACATTTGACGTAGAAACTGTACATTGGATTGGGTAGGTGGGGGGGGGGGATGTTGCATTGTTTCACATAGGTTATGTTGGAACATGATTGTGTTTATGGAAAATGTGGGTATCTATATTATGATCGTCACGTTGTTAGCACCATATATATAGAACATGGTTAGCACCAGCTGGATAGCAACACAGACTCAGACTCACCCCAGGTTCATATCGTCAGACTGACTGCTCACTCGTCTGTGAGACAGACAGACAGGACGGTATTTGAAGGGAAAGCGAAATATAAATATAAATATAAATATACAGATCTCGTTCCTTCAACCTGCAGAAAACACAGCTGTCATCATCTCTCTTCCTGCAGCTGTGTTGTGTACCCGATGGTTGTTGCTGACAACGACCAACAACAACCTCCCAGATTGGCTAGCAGCCCGTCCGTCGTGGAAAATGAACAGCCAACCAAAGAGCTCTATGGGGCGCCCATGTCACATGACTAGAAACGTCAGTGGCCAATCAGAGAGCGTCTCCGCAAACTGCGGCTACGAAAGAAGATCACGCGGTTCAGAGTTCAGACCATAGATATCACCAGACACTCCAATAGGGGGTATCTGCAGAGCCGCAGAGCCAGGCTGGACGGGTATAAGTGGTCTGGACAAGTATAAGTGGTCTGGACAAGTAGTTGCGAATGGGGGGGGGGGGGGGGGGGTTCGTCTCGTTTACATAGGTACATTATACATAGACAGTAATGTTACATCTAGACATGTAATAATAGAGTAAACTTGTACCCATACAGTGTTACATCTAGACATACCAGATCTAGTAATAATAGAGTAAACTTAATTTTCGTCTCAGTAACAATGTTCATAAAGTGTTACAGTGTAGGTTAGTTTATTAGGACAATTCCACCATTGTGGGGCAAGGACTAAGAATAGGCGACTTCTCTTTGATGACCCGACTTCTCTTTGATGACCCTCCCGGAGCTTGGATAGGAGTAGGAATAAACTGTACATATACAGCACTGTTTGAACCTGGCACACAACATACTTCACATGTCATTTTTCTTTTTGTTATTCCACCATTGTGGGGCAAGGACTAAGAATAGGCGACTTCTCTTTGATGACCCGACTTCTCTTTGATGACCCTCCCGGAGCTTGGATAGGAGTAGGAATAAACTGTACATATACAGCACTGTTTGAACCTGGCACACAACATACTTCACATGTCATTTTTCTTTTTGTGGAGACGAAGATGATGAGTACCGGTCTTCTCCTCAGACAGTTTTTCAATACAAGTACGACTCAAGACACAGAACATTAGTATGCAAAATAAAAAATGAACACAGATTTTGAGTGTGAATGAAAACTTACATCTAGACATACCAGATCTAGTAATAATAGAGTAAACTTAATTTTCGTCTCAGTAACAATGTTCATAAAGTGTTACAGTGTAGGTTAGTTTATTAGGACAATTCCACCATTGTGGGGCAAGGACTAAGAATAGGCGACTTCTCTTTGATGACCCGACTTCTCTTTGATGACCCTCCCGGAGCTTGGATAGGAGTAGGAATAAACTGTACATATAGAGACCACCCATTCCTACTGTTTGAACCTGGCACACAACATACTTCACATGTCATTTTTCTTTTTGTTATTCCACCATTGTGGGGCAAGGACTAAGAATAGGCGACTTCTCTTTGATGACCCGACTTCTCTTTGATGACCCTCCCGGAGCTTGGATAGGAGTAGGAATAAACTGTACATATACAGCACTGTTTGAACCTGGCACACAACATACTTCACATGTCATTTTTCTTATTGTTATTCCACCATTGTGGGGCAAGGACTAAGAATAGGCGACTTCTCTTTGATGACCCGACTTCTCTTTGATGACCCTCCCGGAGCTTGGATAGGAGTAGGAATAAACTGTACATATACAGCACTGTTTGAACCTGGCACACAACATACTTCACATGTCATTTTTCTTTTTCTATTACTTCCAGGCAGGCATCTCTCTGGACAACCCAGGGGTCCTAGTGTTGTTAAATGCAGGGGCCATCTTGCCAGCACATGTGTTTTCCAATGCTGTGACGGTGAGAGAGTGTGTTCATGAAGAGTAAGTTACCAACAGCCTGCATTATGTTAGGTGACTTATATATATGACTATGACTTGGTTTGCTGTGTTTGATCCATGCTACTAATGGAACTAATGCTATGCTAATGCTAGTGCTGGTGCTAATACTCTATATGGCATATTTCAGTTGTGTGTGTGTGTTCTGGATGCCATTGTACCCCTGCTAATCATTGTATGTTCTGCTTATGTGTTGCAGAAAACCACTCAATCACTCACTCTGAGATACCATTCTCACTCAATCCTTTGCACTGTGTCCGCTCTCTAACCGGGGTTGCCGTTCTGGATCAAGTGGCTCCAGCACAAACATATCTTAAATACTCCTAGTTACACACAGTCCTCCTCATATCCCTCCTAGTTACACAGTCCTCATATCCCTCCTAGTTACACAGTTCTCATATCCCTCCTAGTTACACACAGTCCTCATATCCCTCCTAGTTACACACAGTCCTCATATCCCTCCTAGTTACACACGGTCCTCATATCCCTCCTAGTTACACACAGTCCTCATATCCCTAGTTGCACACAGTCCTCATATCCCTCCTAGTTACACACGGTCCTCATATCCCTCCTAGTTACACACACTCCTCATATCCCTCCTAGTTACACACGGTCCTCATATCCCTCCTAGTTACACACACTCCTCATATCCCTCCTAGTTACACACAGTCCTCATATCCCTAGTTGCACACAGTCCTCATATCCCTCCTAGTTACACACACTCCTCATATCCCTCCTAGTTACACACACTCCTCATATCCCTCCTAGTTACACACTCCTCATATCTCTCCTACTGTAGTTATACACAGTCCTCATATCCCTCCTAGTTGCACACAGTCCTCATATCCCTCCTAGTTACACAGTCCTCATATCCCTCCTAGTTACACACAGTCCTCATATCCCTCCTAGTTACACACAGTCCTCATATCCCTCCTAGTTACACACAGTCCTCATATCCCTCCTATAGTTACACACAGTCCTCATATCCCTTCTAGTTGCACACAGTCCTCATATCCCTCCTAGTTACACACAGTCCTCATATCCCTCCTAGTTACACACAGTCCTCATATCCCTCCTAGTTACACACAGTCCTCATATCCCTCCTAGTTACACACAGTCCTCATATCCCTCCTAGTTACACACAGTCCTCATATCCCTCCTAGTTACACACAGTCCTCATATCCCTCCTAGTTACACACAGTCCTCTATCAAACTATCAAAAAAAAAATCTAACATTTCAAAGACGTTGGTAATGTCATGTCAAGTCCCAGTCCGACATTCAACACAAGACGTGGAAGCAGATGTAGCTGCTACCTACTGTACGTGGTGTTGGTGTAATCAGAGGTGCGTTGCTCATGGGACGGGGTTGCACGCCGGGCAACCAAGCTTTTGTGAGCAGAAGCGCGTGCACACACATGCACGGATGTGCGCGTGCATGCGCATGCACGCAAGAACGCGCTGCACTCGACTCGTCGCGTGTACCTGGCTACCTTGCATAAGCATAACAATTCATGGCAATCGCGGCTACGTGGCGTAGTGGGCAAGGCGCTCGCCACGAATGCGGAGACGCTGGGCTTGCCTGTTCGAGCCCAGCGCTCCACATTGCTTTCAGTTTAGCTGGTCGTTCATACTAATACACATTGGCCGTATTAGGGGGTGGGAAACTGATGGGTGGGGATCGGGCGTTGTGGACAGCGACTCCTACAGGTCGGTTGGTGCGCCTGCGCAGTAGAATCAGGAAGTGTCGGGGGCAGCGTGAGCCTCCCACGCGTTACTCCTCGCCACTGAGAGATCGAGCTGCGCAGGTGAAAAGATGCGACTGCTGTTACCTCAAGTACCGGAGGGGACTTGTGCTATGTATGACTTAGTCCACATTGCAGCCGGCTTGTGGGAGGCAAGAAACAGCGTTCGTGACAGGGGAGGGTTGAATTGGATGATACGAAATTGGGATGGGAGAAAATATAGAAAAATGGGAGAAAAAGTGGATAAAAAAAAAAAAAAAAATCATGGCAATCACATTCACAGGTTTGGTGTGAACGGTGCTCTGCCTGTCAGAGTCAGACCATCGTTCACACCAAACCTGAGGAATGCGCTGCACTCGACTGATGCGCCAACTTGCTAAGTACCCACCTGGCTACCTTGCATAACAATAGCTCAGGTCGTCAAGTGTGTTCAAATACGTTCTCAGATACATTCACACAACTTGTGAATGAAATGTATTACATACATTCCATTCATAGAGGCAATTAGGCATTGTCTTTAGTCTGTGCAAACGCGAGGGAAAATGAATGAGCATGCGCTGGAGCGCGTGTGCATGTGGCGTCATTAAAACACTGTGCAGCCAATCAGCAACGCATGCCTGGGTGTAATAATAGTGTCAAAGAACATTAGCTAATGTTAGCTAGCTGATGCTATTTGCTAGTTAGCTATCAAGCTAATGTCGGTTCAAAAATATGTCGTGGCCTCAATAGTATTTTGTTACCTCAAAATGTATTTAGTTACCTCAAATTAATCAATTTTGGGCCTCAAAATGATATTTTGTGGCTTCAAAATAGAAAATTATTTTGTGGCCTCGAAATAGTTACCTCAAGTATTTTGTTCCCTCAAATTAATCAATTTGTGGCCTCAAAATAATATTTTGTTCCCTCATGATTTGAACAAACCTTCACTCACTGGAAATGTCTTTTTCCCATAGGGGCGGACTGGGACATAAATTCAGCCCGGGACATTCAGACGCACCAGCCCACGCACCGGCCCCGAAACCGGCCCACACAACGGCCGTTATGAAACACTCGTCCAGTATTAAACAACCACTGTGGCTAAGGAGTCTAACAGCTTGGAATGATGGAATCATCCATGATAAATTAACTTTGACTTGAATGAATGCCCATTCTTTCTCTAGAACAATACAGATTGACAAACGTTTCATTATGCACTATACAACTAAGGTTAATAAGTTATAATTAAGATATCAATTGTATAAGATTTATTTAGGATAACTAAAAAGGTTGACACTCAAAGTAATTTCTTCCAGAACAAGCTTAAAATAGCAAAGGATATATGGTTGATCATTTGTCTGTCTATATCGTGTCTCTCTCTCTCTCTCTCTCTCTCTCTCTCTCTCTCTCTCTCTCTCTCTCTCTCTCTCTCTCTCTCTCTCTCACACACCTCATGAGACAAAAAAAAAAGCCTTTGAAAACAATTATGTAAAGATATATAAGATGGTATATATATACATATTGTTCACACTATGGTGAGGCATGAGACATGGTGTTTACACATTCAAGTGTTAGGGCTGGGCGATATAACGATAACGATAATTATCGCGATATATTTTAATAATCGATATTGGGGGGGGGGGAAATATCGGGGGGAAAAAATCTGATTTTTTTTGTGTTAAAACCCAGAGACAGTGGACAGACTTGTCTTTCTTGCCTGCAACTTAAAGTAATGGTTTTGCTTGTCCAAATGACAATACTGACCAAATTGAGATTTATTTTTCTCTTGTCCATTTATTTTGTTTGCTTTCTAATGTAAAATACAGTTTGAAACCGTCTCTACACAGTAGGCTATGTGTGCTAGCAGAGCTAGTCTCCAGTCACGAGTCACGGTGCACATGTGCAGTGGTTTGTCCACCAAAAAAGCGCCAAAAGATAGAAAAGAAACTAGCAGAGCCAGAACTGTTCAACTCCCCTGGAGCCACAGCCAGCAGAGAAGCCGGTTTACTTTCGCTTTTCAAACCAGCTGCAACCTGAGAACTGGAGTGTGAGGGGCTGTAACACTAAAGATGGCGGCAACGACAAAGAAAATTGCTGCAAAATAAATACATCTGTTTAAAAATATATATATATATATATATATATTTTTTTTTATACTTATATCGATATAATATCGATAATTATGGATATCGCGTGATTATGATATGATATTGTTATTGTTATCGTTATCGCGATATCATTTTTGGCCATATCGCCCAGCCCTACAAGTGATAGTGTAACAGAGTATTTTCTGTTTCCCAAATAATAGATTCTTATCAAACTGGTGAACTACACGCCTGTAGCCCCTAAAGCTGCTAAAATACACATTTTGTTCACTGTTTTGTTTCTATGGTTGGAAACCCTAAGTATTACTCTCCCAAAACCAAGACTTCTCCCCAAGCAGAAACAATTTATGAGTAACGCATACGTCCTACTCCCATTATGGGCGGTAAGTGTGTACACAAAGTTAAAACACAGATATACACATTCTCTCCTCAAGTAGATACTGTTTTTTTGGGTTATCAATGAATAATTTTTTTACATGTATTAACTCTAGAATTGCCACAGTTATCTACAATAGCAACGATAAAGAAGTGCCAACCACATATTATTATAATAATTCATCCAGTTTTCTTTTAAGTGTTTTGGTTAATCAGAGTGTTTACCAATCGTATTATCGTTTTTTTTTTGTTCCAAGTGTTATTTCTTATTACATCACTAACAAAATAATAAAAGAAAAAATACTAATTTAATCAGATTAATCACTTTATTCAAATTGAGGATTTAGTTTGAGGATATAAAAAAAATAAAATAAAGAATTTATAAAAGAAATGAGAATTTTTTTATTTATAAATTTTTTTAAACAAAGGTTCGAACGTCCGTTCGAAAAACGCTGACGAAGTTTGAATCACTTTATTCAAATTGAGCATTTAGTTAAAAAAAATAAAAATTATAAATCTTATTTTTTTATTTAAATTTTTCCATTAAAAACTACGTTTTGAACGTCCGTTCGAAAAACCCTGACAAAGTTTGAATCACTCAACCAAGGTGCCTAGCCTACCGTTTTGCTGTGGAAAGGTGAGTGTCCACAACGGCTAGCTAGCTGTTCTACTTGAATACTGAATGTTAATATTGAATCAGACAATATTGAATACTGAATGTTAATATCAGACCATATTGAATACTGAATGTTAATTAAGGTTGACAGTTGACATCATTTGACAGTTGACAGGGGCTGGAAAGTTGATTTAAAGGGGACATGCATTATAAATGCCTTCTTTCTGTGTTTAGCATGGTTTTATAGTAATACAGGTTAGTATCAATGGGTCTGTGTCTCTAATTACCATATTGACTCATCAGTCTAGTCTCGAGTTCACAAGATCTTCCCTCACTCAACTAAACTGTTCTGATTTGACGGTTTCTGTGACGTCGACATTGATCTGCAGTAAAGCCCCATCTATGGTTGTAGTGCAGTGTAACCCAACACTTCCTCAAACGGAGGTTGCAGAGTTTGTGACTTCTCACCTCCAATAATGTCAAGTACCACACATGTGTAATCACCCCTCTTAGGCCCTTGTTACACACACTGTTTTTGTGCTCGTTCTTATACGTTTTTGAATACGTTTGCTGTCCCTATTAGATAGAAATGCACGTTGTGGCCCTACTGAAAACGCTAAATTGTGTTTCCGTTTTGGAATAGCGCCAAAAACTCGCCGACAACATGTCGTGTAATCTGCGTGGAGCCGTTGTTGCTCAACGCCCATGCGCAGTAGATACCATCTGCGTGCCCTTCCGGTGACAACAGAGCTGTCCCAAATAGCTGCAGCTACCATGTGTTGTCATGTTATTGTTATAAGGACCCCAGTCCAAGCTACAACAGTCTGCATTCCCTTAACA
This sequence comes from Notolepis coatsorum, assembly GCF_963971535.1. Taxonomy (NCBI): domain Eukaryota; kingdom Metazoa; phylum Chordata; class Actinopteri; order Aulopiformes; family Paralepididae; genus Notolepis; species Notolepis coatsorum. The sequence continues at coordinate 8,354 of NW_028171071.1, read as the reverse complement.
ATTGTTTGTATTGAGCCGTATTGTATTGTACCCATTATGCAATATGTTAAATAAAGTTTACATCCATTCATTCTGCTAGCATTACCGATTGCATGAGCACTGCAGCTGGCTAACGTGAGCTAGCGTTAGCTATCAGACCCTGTTAGCTCAAGCTCCTTTTTCAATCTTTTTGTATTTTATTTTTTTATTATTTTTTAAACAAACACATAAACAAACATGACAACACACGATGATTACCCAACTATCTCATTTAGACATTCCCCTCCCCCTTCTCCCAAATCCTGTGACCCCTCCCCCTCTCCCCAATCCTGTACCCCCCCCCCCCCCCCTGTGAACTGGAATGTTGTTGGGAGGAGTCTTAGAGTCATATAGTTCACAGGGGGGGGATACAGGATTGGAGAGAGGGGGGAGGGGAATGTCTAAATGAGATAGTTGGGGAATGAATCATTATATTATTCCACAGTACCCATTCTGCAATCTGTTAATAAACGTTTCAATCAATCAATCAATCAATGGGTACAGTACAGTACAGCTCAATACACAATTGTTAAGGGGATGCAGACCAGAGAAAGACTTTCGTCTTGTTTACAAATCTGCATATGGCTCGCTGATAACAAACTATCATTACACATGGGCAAAACAGAGTCCATTCTCTTCGGTTCAAATAACAAACTCAGCAAGACCGACGGCTTCTCAGTTACAGTGGGTGACAATATTGTCACAAGGAAAGACGAAATTACCTACCTGGGTTCCATCCTAGAGGCAAATCTTTCCTGTGACAAAATGGCATCCAATGTAATAAAAAAAGTCAACCAACGAACTAGATTCTTGTACCGGATCTCCTCTCTGGTAAACAAGAATACCCTGAAGACTCTGGCAGGAGCACTCATTCAAGGGTACTATGACTATGCGTGCACCTCATGGTACCAAAGCACCTCAAAGGCGCTTAAAACAAAATTACAAACATCACAAAACAAACTGGTCAGACTACTACTTGACCTGAACCCCAGAACCCACCTCACCTCTGCCCACTTTGACAACCTAGGATGGCTTAGAGTAGACGACAGAGTACAGCAACTTGCAATGGGCCTGGTCTACAAGATACACTATACGACCGGGGTGCCCATGTACATGTCAAAATACTTCCCAAAGGTCAGTGAATACCACAACCACTACACCAGAGGAAGCTCAACAAATCATGTTAAACCCAGATTCGGCTCAAACAAGGGACTAAACACGTTTCGCAATTATGCCACAACAATGTGGAACGCCCTACCCAAAGCAGTAAAGGAATGTGAATCCCTGCCCACATTCAAAACCGCTCTTAAAGAGCACCTACGGGAGGCTGCAATTCGAAACTGGCCACCGTAAATGCCCAAAACCCCCACCACCTCCTAATAGACAGTCTCCTCCCCACCGCATGTATATATTCCCTCCCCGCCGTATGTATATTTCCCTCCCACCCACCCACCCCCTCCTAATGTACAGTCCCCTCCCCATCATATGTATATACTCTGTCAGGATCTAGGGGTAACAGTACTGTATATTTGAATACCGCTTATGTCACAAATGTATCAGTACTAAATACCTATATGTCCCTATGCCATAAATGTCATGTATGTTGTGTATGTCATAAATGTCTATATGAATTGAAAATGGGGGACCCTGATGGAAACAAGACAAACGTCTTTCTCAGGTCTGCATCCCCTTAACAATTGTATGTATTGAGCCGTACTGTATTGTACCCATTCTGCAATCTGTTAAATAAAGTTTTCATTCATTCATTCATTCAAACAAGTCAAGAAGAAACATCACAATAAGTCAAGAACAAAACAAAAACACCATAAAGTCCAAAGAATTTAAAATAAATGCAAAATAAATGCAACACTCCCAGACATACCCCACGCAAAGGTAAGGAAAAACTCACTAAAACCTAGCAATAGGAAAAAATGCACCACAGGCAATGTGGAGGAGAGAAACCTTAGAAGGGCCATTCAAGGGGGGATCTCCCTTAGATGTCGGTGATAGTAGTGTTGCAATAAAACAGGCGAACAGTTGGTAAGCATGCACTCATATGTGTAATGAAACACAGATAAGTGCATGCAATAGCAACGGAACATTTTGAAAGATTAAAGATAGAGCTGATAGCGGATCAATCAGATGTGTTGATGGTGCGGTTCGTTTGGACAAGGGATTTAGGACTTTTCATGAGGTTTTCACAAAGTAGCAGAGCCTGTATGTAGTACCTCTCCCAAAATGTAAGTGAGGGCATGTGTGTAGGGCGATGCAGGGCCAGGCAGCAGTGATTGACCTACTTGCCTTGAGCTGCATATTTCCACATTGATATGTCAAGACAACACTGGGCTTTGTTTCATTGATGGTTTAACATGCCTGACTTTCCCTCTGCCCTTGGTAATATGTAGCACCACACTTCGCACGGCCACTTGCAGAGCAGATGGGCAGGGTATGGGGGGGAGCGGGGGTCCTGCAGACAACTAGGACATCTATAGGACACATATCACTAAACCAAACTAACTCTAAACCTAAATAATCGTAACTCTATAACTAACTCTAACCCTCAATAATCGTAACCCTAACTAACTCTAAATAATCCTAACTCTAACCCTAAATAACCCTAACCCTAACTAACTCTAACCCTAAATAACTCTAACCCTAAATAACCCTAACTCTAACCCTAACTAACTAACCCTAAATAACCCTAACTCTAACCCTAACTAACCCTAACCCTAACTAACCCTACCCCTAACTAACTCTAACCCTAACCCTAACTAACACTAACCCTAAATAACCCTAACTCTAACCCTAACCCTAACTAACACTAACCCTAAATAACCCTAACTCTAACCCTAACCCTAACTAACTCTAACCCTAAATAACCCTAACCCTAACCCTAACCCTAACTAACCCTACCGGCAGAGCCTACAGTATGTGCACCTCTCCAAAACTGTAACTGCACATAGGGCAGCGTGGCACCACAAGCACTGTGATTGGCCCACTTGAATACATAAATTGCCTCGAGCAATTCTGTATTTTGATGTGTGAAGATAGTGTTGATTGCCTTTGTGTGGGGAGATTAGCAAAAGAAGGTCTGCAGACATTGTTTCTGTAAAGACTGGGTGTCGCTGCAGACTGCAGGCATCTCCAACTGGCCTGATGGGAGCGCTATACTTAAAGGTAAAAATATTGACCTTTGAAAGGTCATAACTCCTACGCCGTAAGTCACTATACAATTTTGCCCCAGGGATCCATGAACTCATACTTTCATACTTTTTGCACATTACTTCTCAATTGCACAGCCCTGTTAAATATTCCATCCCACTGTATTGTAATAATTATTCTAATTAGTGTATTTGACCACATTGTGCACAATTGTACAGGCCTGGCCTATTTTATTTTATAATTCTATTCTATTGTGCTTCTAATTTCAATTTAGTTTATATTACATTTTATTTTACTTGACCTTTTTATTTTATTCTACCGTAATTGTCTGTCCGTTAATCTCGCACCAAAAACAACCCAAAACAAATTAAAAGTATAAGTAAAAGTATATTCTATAATGTATTATACTAAATTATGTTATATCTAGTAACATTTATGGAAGAACAAATGTAAATGTAAGGGGGTATGGATCAATAAGCTTAGCTTCCCTCTACTCCTTTTTTGAACATGTCAACTAACTAAATACATTGCTCTTGACTTTTTGTTTATAATTTATTTTTGTTTTTATTATGATTGTTCTGTTTGATGGAGCTAGATACTGTGATTTGTTTGGAGGAATATGGAGAATACATATGTTCAAAAATAAACTTTTTCATTAATTCATTCATTCATTCAAATTCATTGTACTGTATGTGTAAACTACTAATCTCCTAAACCATAGGTCCAACTGCTACTAAATATTCTGTGGATCATTCCTGGAACAAGTGTATCAAACATTGTATAAGGCTTGTTGATATCTCTGTCTGTCTCTCTGTCTGTCTCTCTGTCTCTGTCTCTCTCTCTCTCTCTCTCTCTCTCTATATATGTCTCTCTCTCACTCTATGTCTCTCTCTCGCTCTATGTCTCTCTCTCGCTCTATGTCTCTCTCTCTCGCTCTATGTCTCTCTCGCTCTCTCTCTCTCTCTTTCTATCTCAGTAGAAGGAGTATTTACTAGTATTAACATAATGTCTTTAAAAAAGTATACTAAAATATAGTAACTGGAGTAAATGTAATTAGTTACTTTACGACTGCCTGAAGTTGCCTGAGGTGTGTGTGTGTGTGCGCGTGTGTGTGTGTGCTAATGAGTCAAGATGACACTGGAATGCAGTGCGTGTACGGACACACATACACACACACATACGTTAGAGTTACACATGCTCTATGTCAGCTCATTTTAATGTGGGTAACAGAGTAAGACACTGTTATCAGAGTAAGTCTCCCTTCCTGTTCAATATATGGATGATCTCTCCACAAAACTTAAGAATGTAAGACTGGATGTATGGTGGGGGAGAGTCTTATCAATCATCTGATCTATGCTGATGATTTAGTCATACTGTCCCCCTATAGTGCTGGTTTACAGCAATTGCTTAAAGTCTGCTCTGTGTATGGTATACAACATGATATCAAATTCAACCCTAACAAGAGTGTAGTTATGATCGTGAAAACTAAGGAGGACCAGAAGCAAAAGTGTCCCTCCTTCTTGCTGTCTGACTGCGCTCTAGATGTGGTGAAGAGTGTGCAATATTTGGGTCACAACATCACTGATCTTGACATGTGTGATGATGTTGATGTGCAGCGCCAACTGTATGCACAGGCTGATATGCTGGCACGAAAATGTTATGTGTACAGATAATGTGAAAGTAAGCCTGTTCAGAGCCTATTGTACTCTGCTTTATTACTGCTCACCTCTGGTGTAATTATAGCACAGCAAACATGTTTAAACTGCAGGTATAACCTTCCACCTTCCATGCTCTGCTGAGGAACTTGATGTTTACATTTATATGTCGACTATTAGAGTAAAAAAAAAAACGAAGAATGCCATTACTGATGTCAAACAAAGCGATACAAGGTACTCCTCTGGTTTGTGGAAACATTGGAATCGATGCCATTATGTATTTTAAATTTTAATCTACGTTGTTGTCCTTGTTTTTGTATTGTTTTTATACGTGTCATATGGACCTTGAGTCTGCAATAAAGTCTTCATCATACATACATACACACACACACGCACACACATGCACACACGCACACACACACGCACACACACACATGCATGAGTGACAACAAGAGAGAGAGAGAGAGAGAGAGAGAGAGAGAGAGAGAGAGAGAGAGAGAGAGAGAGAGAGAGAGAGAGAGTGAAAGAAAGAGAGAGAGAGGGGGGGAGAGTTGAAAGTTGACTGTTCATAGAATGTTGCCTCCAGCCGGCTCTGAAAGGGTTAAGCCTCCTCACTTCCTCATATCAGAGACATGACCAGGCCTGTGGGGGAGGGTTCTGATTGGCTCCAGCCTGCCTCACCTACAGCCGGCAGCTTGTGTCTATGCGCGGGCACGTCCCCTCCGTGCGCTGGCGAGTAGGGGGTATCTGCAGAGCCGCAGAGCCAGGCTGGACGGGTTGGAGGCGGTCTGGACAAGTATTAGTGGTCTGGACAAGTATTTGCACTACTGCGCACCATTTTCAACTTCACTTTCGTCTCGTTTACATAGGTACATAGACAGTAATGTTACATCTAGACATTTATGACATGTAATAATAGAGTAAACTTGTAAATAGACAGTAATGTTACATCTAGACATACCAGATCTAGTAATAATAATAATAATAGTCCCTCAAACTGCAGGACATGTAAACAGTCAAGTTGCAGAACAACTGTTTGCACAAATGAGAAAGAACAATTACTTTTTAACGCAGCAACTACCATCGACCCATCTGTTCCTGATGAGAAACATCCTAGAACACTTCAACAACAACAAAAACAAGAAGCGAATGGACAACATCAAAAAGTTATTTGGGACGACAGCGGTGGCAATAAACAGCTACCACCAGGCTGTATTGGGTACATTTTCTACTTGCACTTGCATTAAAGATATTTAATGCATTAATCCTGTTTTTAATTGATCTAGGAAATAATGTATAAATGTCTTCATTCATCAAGTTCACTGTTCCTTACTAAGCTGTGTTTGTCATCTGCTTACAGTGTCACAGGAAGCAGTCCTTGATCTATCACTGGAAGCAGATCAAGGTGTGCTCCCTGAAGCGGGTTCAGGTCTGCCCCCAGCAATGATAAGTAAGTGGAATTGCATGCCTGGGTCCTTAGAAAGTCTTAAAATGTCTTAAATTCAAGTTTAGCCGCCTTGACTGAAACCATGCATGATTTGTCCAATAATCATATTAAACTGCCACCCACCACCTTAAATAGTGAACTCTTAATTGCTCCAAGTCAAGAGTGCTAACTATTACACCATAGAACCTGGCTTCTGCAGCAGAAGCAGGCCTATAAAAACCTATGCCTACCTACAGTAATTCTTACCTCTACACTATTAGTTTTATTAAACATTGTTACTATTTCTCTTATATTTTTGTGTATGTCCATCCCTGTAGAACTTGAGATTCCAGTGGACAATGACTACTCACCAGATCAACCCTGGGCGAAGTCCCGAAACCCTATCCAACAACAACGGGTAGGCACATTTCTACAAATAATTACTTTCTATGTAAAACTACTCATCTGTATCACAACAATGGTTATTATCTTCAGCTCAGTTATGTCCTGGACCGAAAGAGGCCTTCGGAAGAAATAATTGTGAAGGAAGGACAAACTTGTTTGACACAGGATGAGTTTTGGAGCCTTGGGTTGAACAGCTATATGGATTCAACTGTGAGTAGTCACATGGTCTAACAGATTAACATTTATTACCGAAGGGAGAGTTTCAGTCATGTTCACTATAATGTCTTAATTGTGATTTCTTGCAGATTGGAAATGCATGCCTGAAGCTCATTGGTGAACTGGCTCTGAAACGTGTATGACCTCTTTTTTAATTACACATTTAAAAGTAACTTTTGGTACTGAAGGCAGACTATTAATAATCATGTTTGTTTTTTCCTCATCAGGACATGGACATTTATATAGAAGACATGTATGTTGTTCCTACCTGGAAGGACCGAAGTATCAACCCGTTAGCTTCATTTCCGGTAAGTGTAATTAATTGATGAAATAAATATAATTATTCAGTTAGTAAATTGAATAAGCATAATGGCACATCCCTACTCTAATGGCAAACTCATGTTTCATAAATATTAGGCTGACATGAAGATGAAACATGCAATAGTCTTTCCAGCCTGGACCGAAAACCACTTTGTGCTATGTGTAAGTGAAATTAGTAATGCGTGTCTTATAAACTTAATCATGTCTGCCGTTCTGGGAGAATAGCAGAATCCACATTCCCACAGAAACCTGACTGACATGCTGTGCTTATTTTTACATACCCATTATAGGTCTTGAAGCCACGCATACAGGAGATTCTATTATTGGACTCGAAATACATAGAGCATACCTCTGGCTTTGGCGATGAAGACTACAGAACTGTTTTTAGGTACACAGATGAGAGCTACTTTTTGTTGTGTTCATATGGCATTTAGATGTGATGGTTCACCGATGAGCGATGCTGCCCTTGGGGGGAGGGAGTGCAGAGACTCAAACGCATCAGCGACCCAACTAACTGCGTGTCTGTCTGCATGAATAAAGACTTCTCAAAGTCCAGTTATTATACTGATATCGAATAATTAATTCTGCTCCCTCCCTCCAACCTTGGTTGCTATGCCCACACAAAACCGCATAACTTCACCCTGGACTCCGGTTTTCAAAGACCGGGGTTGCAGTGTAGCAAATCCCCGGTTGTGTGTGGCCGAACAGTGCAACTGCACACATACAATCATGGTTATATTAAATCCAGCGCTCGTGTGGACTGGGCCTAACTTGCCTGCCATTACGTTGCGTTCTGAAAAGCGAAACTGACCCTGAAAATGAAACGAAAATGGCCCTGTGTGTAACTGCAGCCATCTCTGTGCTAACCAGTGGCGTCATTTCAGTAAAAGGCAAGGTATGGCGATGAAGGGGGGGGGTGAAGGGGTGGTTTCCCCCCCTTGGTGGATTTTTTTTGTCAAATCAGTTGTGCAATAGTCACTTTTGGTGAGTTGTTTCTATACAATTCAGTTATATGACATTTAGGTATGACACAGGACTACACAAGCATTTTTAGTATAGAAATGTGTCAACAGACTAAAGCAGGGAACCACAATATTTTGCATACGAATTATGCAGAATGTAATATCATAACATGTCTACTTTTCTTGCAA